>NC_069503.1:350705145-350845820 GCF_027579735.1 Bombina bombina
GCTAGATGAATGGAGGAAAGATCAAGCCCTTAAGGTTAAATTTCCACAAGTTTCCCTAATAACTAAAAATGAGGGTAACAGGGGGCGGAGCCAACATCTGACCTGACTGGTCGCAGAGCTTTGGAGCTCTCTTCTCATAATTGCCAAAACCTACCTAAATTTATCCCTAAATCCCCCCAGAACCCTCATAAATTGAGACAAAGAATCCCATCTATCTACCCTGCCTTAGAATTTTTATTTTTGCCTGTTTTTCCTCCCTTTGTTATTTACTAAAAACCCTTACTATATCGGCAGCCACCGGACTTAGTGAATACATACCCCAGGTGGACCTTATCTAATAACCCCTGCATCTTGGAGTTATAGGACACTAACTTACACCCGTTCCAGACCGGGGCTCATCTCATACTGTTACAGGGGAACGGAGGTAAAACCCGCGAACGGCCACCATCTTTGCCGCCATTCACACTTGGGCCACAGCATTCAGTTGCTGCGGCCCTGTTACTGTCTAGATCCTACTAACCGGTACAGCCGGAATTACTCTCGGACCACGCCAGGTCACCCTCCCAACAGTAAGCTACTTTTGGAGCTGCAAAAACCACACGGGTACACAGTAACAGCTCTTTGGGACACGGACCCCTCTACTGAGACATCCAGCCTTTTCTGAGACGACGCATCAACCTGAGTGAGTACTGTGATCACGGTCACATCTCAGAGACTTTATATAAATACTTTACTAGTGGCCCATGCTTGGATGCTTTGATATACAAATAAATAAGAGGCGCTGGGTTAGCAGACATCAGAGAGAGGGAGGGTGAGATTGTGTCCGTAGCAAATGGAACCTGCCACCACACCATCAAGCATGGAGAACTTTTACTTACAAGTGCGGTTGTCACTTTACAGCCTTGGAGAGAGGATGCAAAATAATTTTGACGACCTAATACTTACCTGCAGGTCTGAGTTCGCAGATGTAACTGCTGCAAAAACGCCTACAAACACGGCTGACATGACAGCCCCCATACCGGACCTCACTGAGGACAGCTCAAATACTCCTGAGATAAGGCAGCCTAATAATCCCCAGTCGGCAAAGCTCTATAGAGAGAGAGCACTTGCTTTGACCCGACCTGAGCAAACAAGAGAGTCTGGAGTATCAACCCTATCTATAACACCGTGGCCTCCGGGTACAGCATGCATGGATCCTTTCTTCAAGTTGAGCGGTTGGACAGACCTATATGCCGCTGATGTGTTGCCTTCCCTGCTCCAGCGTATCGCCACGTGGACAACGAGCTCTGACCGTTTTAGCCTAGGCTTTTATTGTGGGGTGCCGAGGCCACTAAGAGAACTACTTTTTGATCTCCGGACTGGAAACTTGAAGAAAACAGGTATAAGATGAACATTTAAGCTGAACATGGATCTATTAGAGCATGTGTGGACATATCACCTTTAAATATGCAAATGGCAAGACGCTGGCTCCTATGTTCTTTATTATATAAGACTTAAATGTACACGAAACATATTTTAGTGCATATCTCTTCGATCATATAGCCCCAATATGTAAAAAGATGGACAGTGTAACTAAGAGTATATTTACTGTATTAATAATTTTTACTGTATATTGTATACCTAAAACTTTGCAAGTATTCTAAGACTGGTATGAGGTAAGCACATAAGTTTGATGATCCCTAGATCTCAGGGTCTGCGGCCTGTCAGCATGCTTCAGAACTGGCATAGGCTAACTATTCCCAATTCCTAGTTTATCTAATGTGCGACACTGGCGTTAACTTGTATAGGTCAGCCCTCCATGTTGTAAATCGCTCTCTGTTTGTATATGTATAATCCCCGTTCATAATACTTTGTTTGAAGTTGACATAGACGCTCTTTTACACTTCCATATACATTCTGTATTTAGTCTGCCTTCAGAACAGTGAGGTTATTCTCAATGGTACCTTTCTAGCTTAAAAGTTCACAAGAGTTTTATTCTACCTTGTTTAATTATGTTATAGTCTAATCCTACTGCACTAGCTGAAACTTTTTCAGGGTGGCGCTATTATTAACAAGATATTGCAGTGGTACTCCTTTTTTTATGCTCCAATATTTTTGAGTAGGAAGTCTGCTACTGCAATATTTTCAAGACTTTCTTACTCCAAACGGCTGTTGTGTTTATTTTTTATTCATGCCCTTATTACATGTTAGACTCCTGGTTCTGACCTTGTTCAATATGCCTATTACTAGCTACTCCGGTCTGGTTTATGATATATTAATTTTCTGTAGTCACATATTAATGTATACTACTATGTTGCTTCTCTGCTCAAATGTTAAATGTCACTATATGTTGGGGTAATTATGGGCTCACTGGTTTGTACGTAAATATTTAGCGTTATGAGACCTATATATATACCTCACTTGCTGCAAACGCTATTGCATAGTCTCTTTATGTAAGGAAGTCTATATGTATAATTATATAGATATATGGATATGTGTAAATAGAACTGTGGATGCAAGCATAGGTACCATAGTTATGTTTCATGCCAACGGCCTTTAGCGCATCGCATTTAAGCCCGCTTTTCACTCTATGGCCTCATAGCATCATAATTCTGTACACTATTATACCAGATAGCCGCATATGTTTAATGTTCAAGTACAGTGTTACAAAATTAGCATTTAATCCCCTTTGATTGTGAGCCTAGGGAACCGATAAATACTAAACATTTAGATTCTTAGTTGTCTGTCCCAGGTCGTCATGGCACAGCGGGTTTCTAATGTCTGCCCCTTCTGCTTCAAAAGCTCGCTGTTGTTTAGATAATGAGTTAGTACTGTGTTTTACATCTGTATGTTGAATGTTTAACTCTGCCTGCATAGGGAATATGCTCTACATTTAATGTTTGTTTATCAATTACTCGTTTGCATTTTATATGTTATATGGCTATATAAACACGTTAAGTACATAGGGGTATAACACATCATACTCTACATTATCTACTAATATATACTCTATCTTTCAGTTTTGGCCTGTTATAAGTTCATATGAATTATAATATATATCTTGACTTGTTGCGCGGTCCTCAAGGATACTACAGAGTTAAGCTTACTACAATCTACCTTACTGTATTGAATATAAGAGTCTATTCATATGGCTCCGTCCCCCCTCTAACCCCCGTTTCCCCCACCTCATTGTAAGAGCGGTGCTTACCCGCTGAAATTCGCCCCCCCCCCCCCCCCCCCATTATAGCGTGTATATTCACCTCTTCTATAATTGTAGCTCATTTGGAGCTATCTATCTGACCATGAGCTAGCTGCTATACCAATTGTCCATTTGGCTTAAGAATGAATCTTCACTTGGTCAGTTACGCATCCTAATACACCACAAAAAAACGAGGTTCCATCTGCTTATATATGCTAAATATTACAAATGTTGTTATATGTTGCTTAATAATAATCTGATTTCTTTTGTTGGCCAAAGGCGATATATGTTCTTTGTATTTTGTACTAAAACCTCAATAAAAATATATTTAAAAAAAAAAAAAAAAAAATGAGGGTAACAATGCACTTCCAGATAAATTCAACACATCCCGTATATGTTTTGCATGTGGAAAAATAGGACATATTAAAAAACACTGCTGGCAACGCAAAAACAGTAATGAAAAGTGGGGCCAAGTACATGCTGGGGTATACCACACCTTTAGACGGCACAATCCCAATCCATATACACCATTAAGAGAGCAGCTTAAAAAGGGATACTATGATCCCAAAACTACTTATGTCAGAACCGTAGAGGATCCTAAATCCTATGACAAAGATACAGCTAAAATTCCAACTGCACCCCTAATTGACCTCAGTGATGGTGGACATGATGTGCTCTCACAATAGGGGTGTCAGGCCCCTGTTAAAATGCCAGTTGCAGAAGGACCATAGCGGTAGACCTAATGTTTCAGGTGTGGTTGGGGGCCATCACACAAATATACTTCTGGACACAGGTGCTTCCGTTAGCCTAACATCATTACCACTCTCTGTTCCACTCTCAACACCACATACTCACTTAGTAGGACTAGGCGGGGCACATACAAAAGCATTGCTTGCACCCTCAGTAACCATACAGCTAAAATCTTGGAGTGGCACATTTCCTTTTTTGGTGTACTTCACAGGGAGATGAAACAATCCTTTGCCATGATTCAGGTTTCAGTATATTTCATTTTTTGCAGACTGTCAGTTTCATATCTGGGAAATGCATTTTTAAGGAAAAAATTAGTTCTTACCTGGGGTTTAGTCTTTTTCAAATTGACTCTTTTTAAATTGCGGACTGTATTAGACTCGCAAGGGCGGAAAATGCCAAAATTTATTGCGTCATTCTTGGCGCAAGATTTTTTTCCGCAAAAGTTACGTTCGTTGACGCAAATTCGTCATGATTTATCTATCTCTGATGAGGATCTATCCGATTCAGAGGATCCTGCCTCAGATATTGACACTGACAAATCCTCTTATTTATTTAAAATGGAGTATATTCGTTCTTTATTAAAAGAAGTGTTGATTACATTAGATATGGAGGAGACTAGTCCTCTTGATATTAAAACCAGTAAACGTTTAAATTCTGTTTATAAACCTCCTGTGGTTATTCAAGAGGTTTTTCCAGTTCCTGATGCAATTTCAGATATGATTTCAAAGGAATGGAATAGGCTGGGTACTTCTTTTATTCCTTCTTCAAGTTTTAAAAAATTGTATCCTTTGCCAACTGATAGATTGGAGTTTTAGGAAAAGATCCCTAAAGTTGATGGCGCTATTTCTACTCTTGCTTAGCGTACCATTATTCCTACGGAAGATAGTACTTCTTTTAAAGATCCTTTAGATAGAAAACTTGAGTCTTATCTAAGGAAAGCTTATTTATGTTCAGGTCATCTTCTTAGGCCTGCAATTTCTTTGGCTGATGTTGCGGCTGCTTTCAACTTTTTGGTTGGAAACTCTAGTGCAACAAGTATCGGATCATAATGTGTCTAGCATTGTTAAATTAATTCAACATGCTAATAATTTCATTTGTGATGTCATTTTTTATATTAAAATTGATGTTAGATATATGTTTTTAGCTAGAAGAGCTTTATGGCTTAAATCTTGGAATGCTGATATGACTTCTCAATCAACATTGCTATCTCTTTCTTTCCAAGGTAATAAATTATTTGGTTCTCAGTTAGATTCAATCATTTCAACTGTTACTGGGGGGAAGGGAGCTTTTTTGCCTCCGGATAAAAAGTCTAAGGGTAAAAAAGCTTCTAACCGTTTTTGTTCCTTTCGACTTAATAAAGAACAGAAATCTAATCCTTCCCCTAAGGAATCTGTTTCCAATTGGAAGCCTTCCTCTTTTGTTCGTCCAACCTGGACTGTGATCACAACAGATGCAAATCTTTCAGGTTGGGGAGCTGTTTGGGGATCTCTGACAGCACAAGGGGTTTGGAAATCTCAAGAGGCGAGATAACCAATCAATATTTTGGAACCCTGTGCGATTCTCAGAGCTCTTCAGTTTTGGCCTCTATTGAAGAGAGAACCGTTCATTTGTTTCCAGACAGACAATGTCACAACTGTGGTGTATGTCAATCATCAGGGTGGGACTCACAGCCCTCAAGCTATGAAATAAGTATCCCGGATACTTGTTTGGGCGGAATCCAGCTCCTGTCTAATTTCTGCGGTTCATATCCCAGGTATAGACAATTGGGAAGCGGATTATCTCAGCCGTCAGACTTTACATCCGGGAAAGTGGTCTCTTCACCCAGATGTGTTTTCTCAAATTATTCAGATGTGGGGTCTTCCAGAAATAGATCTGATGGCTTCTCTTCTAAATAAGAAACTTCCCAGGTACCTGTCCAGGTCCAGGGATCTTCTGGCGGAAGCAGTGGATGCGTTGACACTTCCTTGGTGCTGCCAACCTGCTTATATTTTCCTGCCTCTAGTTCTTCCAAAAGTGATATCCAAAATCATCATGGAACAGTCCTTTGTATTGCTGGTAGCTCCAGCATGGCCTCACAGGTTTTGGTATGCGGATCTTGTTCGGATGTCCAGTTGCCAACCTTGGCCTCTTCCATTTAGGTTGGATCCTCTGTCTCAATGTCCGTTTTTTTCCATCAGGATTTCAAATCATTAAATTTGAAGGTATGGGAATTGAACGCCTAGTGCTTAGTCATAGAGGTTTCTCTGACTCATTGATTAGTACTATGTTACAGGCTTGTAAATCTGTTTCTAGAAAGATTTATTATCGAGTTTGGAAGACTTATCTTCATTCTTTCAGAATTCCTAGAATTTTACAGTTTCTTCAGGATGGTTTGGATAAGGTTTTGTCTGCAAGTTCCTTGAAGGGACAAATCTTTGCTCTTTCTGTCTTATTTCACAGAAAGATTGCTAAGCTTCTTGATATTCACTGTTTTTAACAGGCTTTGGTTTGTATCAAGCCTGTCATTAAATCAATCTCTCCTCCTTGCAGTCTTAATTTGGTTTTGAAGGCTTTACAGGCTCCTCCTTTTGAGCCTATGTATTCTTTGCATATTAAACTACTTTTTTGGAAAGTGTTGTTCCTTTTGGCCATCTCTTCTGCTAGAAGAGTTTCTGAATTATTTACTCTTTATTGGGAATCTCCTTTTCTGATTTTTCATCAGGATAAGGCGGTTTTGCAGACTTCATATAAATTCTTTCCTAAGGTTGTGATTTCTAACAACATTAATAGAGAAAAAAAAATTCCCTTCCTTGTGTCCTAATGCTAAGAATTCTTTGTAGAAATCCTTCCATTCTTTGGATGTGGTAAGAGCTTTAAAATATTATGTTGAAGCTACTAAAGATTTCAGGATGACTTCTAGTCTATTTCTTATCTTTTCTGGTTCTAAAAAAGGTCAGAGGGCATCTGCCGTTTCCTTGGCTTTGTGGTTAAAGCTTTGGTTTCATTCAGCTTATTTGGGGTCGGGTCAAGCCCCGTCTCAGAGAATTACAGCTCATTCTTCTAGATCAGTCTCCACTTTGTGGGCTTTTAAGAATGAAGCTTCAGATTTGCAAAGCAGCAACCTGGTCTTCTTTGCATACATTTACTAAAATTCTACCGTTTTGATGTATTTGCTTCTTCAGAAGCAGTTTTTGGTAGAAAAGTTCTTCAGGCAGCTGTTTCAGTTTGATTCTTCTGCTTATGATTTAAGTTTTTTCTTTTCATTTAATGAGAATTAACTTATATTTTGGGTTGTGGATTATTTTTTTAGCGAGAAATGGCTGTTTTTATCCCTCCCTCTCTAGTGACTCTTGGGTGGAGTTCCACATCTTGGGTATTGCTATCCCATACGTCACTAGCTCATGGACTCTTGCCAATTACATGAAAGAAAACATAATTTATGTAAGAACTTACCTGATAAATTTCATTTCTTACATATTGGCAAGAGTCCATGAGACCCACCCTTTTTGTGGTGGTTATGATTTTTTGTATAAAGCACAATTATTTCCAAATTCCTTTGTTGATGCTTTTTTACTCCTTTCTTTATCACCCCACTTCTTGGCTATTCGTTAAACTGAATTGTGGGTGTGGTGAAGGGTGTATTTATAGGCATTTTGAGGTTTGGGAAACTTTGCCCCTCCTGGTAGGATTGTATATCCCATACGTCACTAGCTCATGGACTCTTGACAATATGAAAGAAATGAATTTATCAGGTAAGTTCTTTTTTATCAAGTCCGTAATAAAGATGCAAGCTATGGAGGACTCTGATATGTTAGAGGATACTCCCTCTTTATCTAAACCTATTAACTGTGTATATTGTAAGGAGGTTCCAGTTGAACCGCCTACGCCACTCTGTTCCACATGCTTTGACAATATTGCTATTTCCAAAAAGAATAAAGTATTTAGTACGACTGAGCCTTCCACCTCTGAGAGTTCTCCACCCCACGAGGGCGTTTCCTGCATTCATCTCCGATTACACACGCAGTTCCCCTGGACCATACTAATCCTCCAGACTTTGCCAATCAATTACAGACGGCAGTTTCTGCGGCTATTAATGCGATGCCTCGCCCTACTAAGCACAAGCGGAAGGTACGGCACTGCTATCCGTCTCAGGGGTCTTTCAACTCCGCTGGATGTCTCTGACAGACTATCCGCTGAGGAGGATAACTCCGACTTATTGAAGGATGCTGCTTCTGGGTCAGAATCCGTCCAGGGGGGAGCCAGATTTTAAATTTAAGATGGAACATTTGCTCTTTCTGCTGAAAGAGGTGTTTGCTACGTTGAAGGTTCCGGAAACCGAAAATACCAGAGGAACCTTCAATCCCTAAACTGGATAGGGTTTATGAGGACAGGGTAGTTCCCCAGGCCTTCCCAGTTCCAGTCAAGATGGCTAACATTATTAAGAATGAATGGGAGAAACTTGGTTCGCCCTTTCCCCCCTCTTCTTCCTTCAAAAGGCTTTTTCCCCGTTCCAGACGTGCAGCTTGAACTGTGGGAAACCGTCCCTAAGCTGGATGGTGCTATCTCCACACTCGCTAAGAGAACGACTATTCCGCTAGAGGATAGCTCTGCTTTCAAGCAATCTAAAAACAAGAGAAGAGACAGATGCGCCACATGGTCCAATATTGTTTGTTCCAAAAGATGTGTATGATAAAGATGTGCTAAATTACACTCACATGTGTTGAATCACTCCAGATAGTGCCGTGGGAGCAGTCTGGGATCTATATCAGTCACCCAGCAGACCAACCTCTTGGGAGAGATAATCTGTAACGTGAAAATACGAGAAGACACAAAGGTGCCTATATGACCTAGTACAGTTTGAACCCAGGAGTATATAGTATGAGTGGTATGATATATACTCACATTTGGTGTAGCATCTCCAATGATGCTAGTAAGGCAGGAAGGGATCAATACAGTCACCCAACAGACTTTAACAAGGCAAACAGCATATACCAGAACTTTCAAGCAACCTATGGATAAAAAAATTGAGTGGGAGCAATCCAAGCAGAACAAGAAGCCCGCCGAGTCAAAGTCGGCATGAAGGGGCGGCCCCCGGTGCGTTCTCGGATCATGTAGGGGGCAGACTATCTCTTTTTGCGGAGGCCTGGAGAAGAGAAGTTATAGACCCTTGGGTTCTGGAGGTCATATCCCAGGGTTACAGAATAGGTTTTAAGTCTTATCTGTCCAGAGGCAGATTCCTCTTTTCAAACATATATTTAAGAAAACAGTGAAGTTGAAAGTAGGAAACAAAAGCACACTTGAACTCCCAGAATAAATTTTCCACATTTTAAGGTAGTTCCTCGTAGGGAAAAAACATGGGTCATAAAACATACAAAAAGAATTCCAGGATGATATGCAGGTACTCAGAGTAGCATACGCGTTTTGTTCGCTTGCGCACTTGGTCACTGCTCACCTGTATACCTGCATGTCATCTATTTAAAGAAAAACAAACATTTAAAGTGATATACCTTACATTTTTGAGTTCTCTATTATTCATCCTGGAAAATACAAAAATACATAAATAGAGGATTGTTAATTATTTGAGAGGAAATTCCCAGTTAACGATATTTTTTCTATATTGTTTTGAAACATATGAACCTCATATGTGGTTTGTTATTATTACTCTAATTATATATACTCTGTGAAAAAAATAAAATGTTATAAAAATAGTATATCATTATACACAACTTAGGGGGTGCAAAACAGTATTATTCATTATTCACACCCATTGTGAATCAGAACAGATTTAAATGTCAACATATGAACCACACTTGTAATATGTTATGTGTCATCCAGGCATTCAGAAGTAGGATTAAATACCATTTACAATTAGCTTTAAAATATAAAGCAGACTTTGTCTGTTCCTATACATTTTCATTTGTGAAACAGGACAATATTAAATCGAACTATACACATATTGCTAGTTATTCATAGCCAATAAGTGTTTTATATATGGCACTTCTCTATATACACAAAGAGATCTAAGTCCTTTTTCATGTTTATACCAAGCGGATGGCTGGTTTCTAAAGTGAAATTCCAATAAATCTCTTTTGTTTAAAGTCATCTCGCTATTATCTCCTCTTCTCCATATAGGTACTGTCAATGCTGATGTATCTGAATTGTGTACATTTTTAAAATGTCTAGCAACTGGGGTATCTGATCCTTTATCCTCAATTGAGCGCAAATGCTCTAAGAATCTGTCCTTCAGTGGTCTCTTAGTCTTACCTGTATTTTGCATTAAGCAAATTTTACAGGTAAGAAGATAGACCACATGCATCGTAGCACAATTAATATAGGAATTCATTTTATATTCTTTCTGTGTTGCCATAGACTTAAAACTGTCACCCTCAGTCTAAAAAAACACATATCGGCCTCCTACATTTGTAGAATCCTTTTTGTTTCTGAAGCCAACACTTGTTTATTTTCGGTTTCAGGTCTGAGGGGGACAGGTAGTTGGCTAATGTCTTGCCTTTTTTCGGGATGAAATCACATCCCTCCTGTGTAATTTCCTTTAATATTGGATCACAATATAAAATAGGCAATGATTTTCGCACTATATTACAAATTTTGTGAAATTCTAGACTATAAGCTGTTATAAACCTAGGTTTATGTGTATAGCCTCGATCTCTTAATCTAATCATAGCTTCCTGTGTTTGTCTTTGATAATCTTGTTCACTGGTGCAATTTCTTTTTATCCTGATCAATTCTCCTTTTGGAATTGCCTTCACTACATGTCTAGGATGGCATGAGTTCTATAATAAGATATTGTTCCCAGCCGTAGGCTTTCGGTACATAACTGTATTAACTCTTTGTTTGCTCTCATCAACTGAGATGGTTAAATCTAGGAAATTTACAGTCTTATCACTTTGTTCACTGGTGAAATTTATAGCACAAATATTCTTATTCAAATATTGGCAGAAGTTATTAACACATTCCTCCTTTCCATTAAACACAAAAATAAAATCATCGATGTACCGATAAAAATGAACCACTTGGTCTCTATATGGGTTTCTATCTCTATAGACGTGGGATATATCTTTAAGACCCCAAAAGAGACGCCTTCCTGGGGTGTGTGAGGGATCTCATCTCTCAGGGTAATCGTCTCAGTCTCTCCGGCATAAAGAGGTCTGGGGTATTATTCAAACCTTTTTGTGGGCCCAAAGAAGGAGGGCATGTTTCGTCCAATTCTGAACCTAAAGGCCCTAAACAAGTTTTTGTCAGTTCCATCGTTCAAGATGGAGACAATCAGGTCAATTTTGCCCCTGGTTCAAGAGAGGCAATTCATGACGACTATAGACCTGAAGGACGCTTACCTTCACGTTCCAATCCACAAGGATCACTTCAGGTTTATAATATTTGCCTTCCTGGACCAGCACTTCCTGTTTGTGGCCCTTCCGTTTGGTCTGGCGACTGCCCCAAGAGTCTAAACAAAGGTTCTGGGAGCTCTACGCGAGAGCCATAGGAATTGCAGTGGCACCTTATCTGGACGATATCCTGGTCCAGGCTCCGTCCTACAGACTTGCAGAGGATCACTCTAGAGCTCTTCTCCTTCGGTCCCACGGGTGGAAGATAAACAGAGGAAAGAGTTTGTTGGTTTCCAGCAACAGGATGGAATTCCTGGGTACAATAATAGATTTCTTCTATAAGATACGACGAGTCCATGGATTCATCATTTACTTGTGGGATATTATCCTCCTGCTAACAGGAAGTGGCAAAGAGCACCACATCAGAGCTGTCTATATAGCTCCTCCCTTGACTCCACCCCCCAGTCATTCTCTTTGCCTACTCTAAGTAATAGAAAGGGTGAAGTGAAAGAGGTGATAAAATGTTAGTTTTTTATTTTCTTCAAGCAAGAGTTTTTTATTTTAAATGGTACCGGTGTGTACTATTTTCCCCCAGGCAGCAGATGGATGAAGACTTCTGCCTGGAGGCTGATGATCTTAGCAGTTGTTACTAAGATCCAGAGCAGTTCCCACAGAATGGCTGAAGAGTACTTAAGAAACTAAAGTGTGAGGAACGTTTTTCATGCTATAAGCAGTGAGGTATGTTCAGTCATTTTTTTCTGGAGAGACTGTGTTATTTCAGAATTTGCTGACAGTATCCCCATGAGGGAAGAGGGTAAGCAATAATCCTAAAGTATAAAGAGGGGTATTACTGAGCTTGCATATATGGGCTATAAAAAAATGGTTGACACTGATGTTGGAATGTTTGTGGGCAAACGTTTACATGACTGGGAGTGCAGTTAACGTTTTTATGAGATACATTTTTTATGCTTTATTGAGATAAGAGGGTACACATGGCTTCATTTCTGGGTATATGAACCCACATGGCTAGGTTTTAGACCGCTCTGGTGCGGTTATTTTAGGCTGTGAGACATCAAGTGAGATGGTTGGGGCCTATTTTCGCGCCTCAGTTGTGCAGTTGTTTTTCCCAGGCAAGCTCCTACTCCGGTGGGCCTTTGTGAGCAGTATTGGGCCAAATTGAAGGTTTAATCCGATTTTACAGACCCCTGAGGGCAGGTAGGTGCCACAGCAGGGCTGTGGTGAGGTGCAGGGGGTGTTTTTTATTGAAATAAATGTTTTATTGTATTCCGTTTTTTCTTGTAAGGGTTAAGTATTCCTTAACTTGAGGGGCAAATTTAGCTGCAAACTTGGGATGCTTCTATCATAAAATTGGGATAATTTTATTGTTTTTAAGCAGTTTTGGAAAAATTGTATGCTTTTTTTCCCTTAAAGGTGCAGTACGTTTTTTTTCAGATTGTTATTTTTTTCACTAAATAAAGTGTTTTCAAGCCTGTTTGTGGTCATTACTAGCCTGTTTAACATGTCTGACATTGAGGAAAGCCAAAATTCCATGTGTTTAGAAGCCATTGTGAAAACCCCCACTTAAAATGTGTCCCTCATGTACTGAAAGGGCCTTACATTGCAAAGAACATATTTTAGCTGATAAAAGTATGTCTCAGGATGATTCTCAGTCAGAAGAGAATCAGGTTATGCCATCTACTTCTCCCAACCTTTAATGCCCACACAAGCGACGCCAAGTACTTCTTGTGTGTCTAATTCTTTCACCCTGCAAGATATGGCCGCAGTTATGTCTACTACCCTCACAGAGGTATTATCTAAACTGCCTGGTTTGCAGGGGAAGCGCAGTAGGTCCGGTATGAGAGTAAATGCTGAGCCCTCTGACGCTTTATTAGCCATCTCTGATGTACCCTCACAATGTTCTGAATTGGGGGTAGGGGAATTGCTGTCTGAGGGAGAGCTTTCTGATTCAGGAAATATGTTCCCTCAAATAGACTCAGATATGACGGCTTTTAAGTTTAAGCTTGAGCACCTCCGCTTGTTGCTCAGGGAGGTTTTAGCGACTCTGGATGATTGTGACCCTATTGTAATTCCACCAGAGAAATTGTGTAAAATGGATAGATATCTAGAGGTTCCTATTTACACTAATGTTTTTTCCGGTCCCTAAGAGGATTTCAGACATTGTTACTAAGGAATGGGATAGACCATGCATTCCGTTCTCTCTTCCTCCTACTTTTAAGAAAATGTTTCCCATATCTGACACCATTCGGGATTCGTGGCAGACCATCCCTAAGGTGGAGGGAGCTATTTCTACCCTGGCTAAACGTACAACTATACCTATTGAGGACAGTTGTGCTTTCAAAGATCCTATGGATAAAAAATTAGAGGGTCTTCTAAAGAAAATATTTATTCATCAGGGTTTTCTTCTGCAACCTATAGCGTGCATTATTCCTGTAACTACTGCAGCTGCTTTTTGGTTTGAGGCTCTAGAGGAGGCTCTTAAGGTTGAGACCCCATTAGATGATATTTTAGATAGATTTAAGGCTCTCAAGCTAGCTAATTCTTTTATTACAGATGCCGCTTTTCAACTGGTTAAATTAGCGGCAAAGAATTCAGGTTTTGCCATTTTAGCGCGTAGAGCGTTATGGCTTAAGTCCTGGTCTGCTGATGTGTCATCAAAATCTAAGCTATTAGCTATTCCCTTCAAGGGTAAGACCCTATTCGGGCCTGAACTGAAGGAGATCATTTCAGACATCACTGGAGGAAAAGGCCATGCCCTTCCTCAGGATAAGACAAATAGAATGAGGGCCAAACAAAATCATTTTTGTTCCTTTCGAAACTTCAAAGGTGGTCCCTCTACCTCCTCCCCTGCCACAAAGCAGGAGGGGAATTTTGCTCAATCCAAGTCAGTCTGGAGACCTAACCAGACCTGGAATAAAGGTAAACAGGCCAAGAAGCCCGCTGCTGTTACCAAGACAGCATGAAGGGGCAGCCCCCGATCCGGGACCGGATCTAGTAGGGGGCAGACTTTCTCTCTTCGCTCAGGCTTGGGCAAGAGACGTTCAGGATTCCTGGGCTTTAGAAATCGTGACCTAGGGGTATCTTCTAGACTTCAAAGATTCTCCTCCAAGGGGGAGATTTCATCTTTCATGGTTGTCTGTAAACCAGACAAAAAGAGAGGCATTCTTACGCTGTGTAGAAGACCTATATACTATAGAGGTAACCTGCCCAGTTCCAAAAGCAGAACAGGGGCAGGGGTTTTACTCCAATCTGTTTGTGGTTCCCAAAAAAGAGGGAACCTTCAGACCGATTTTAGATCTCAAGATCCTAAACAAATTTCTCAAAGTCCCATCCTTCAAGATGGAGACCATTCTGACTATTTTACCAATGATCCAGGAGGGTCAATATATGACCACCGTGGATTTGACGGATACGTATCTTCACATCCCTATCCACAAAGATCATCACGAGTTCATCAGGTTCGCCTTTCTGGCAAGCATTACCAGTTTGTGGCTCTTCCCTTCGGGTTGGCCACAGCTCCCAGAATTTTCACAAAGGTGCTAGGGTCTCTTCTGGCGGTCCTAAGGCCGCGGGGCATAGCAGTGGCGCCTTATCTGGACGATATCTTAATTCAGGCGTCAACTTACCAGCTAGCCAAATCACACACGGACAATCGTGTTGGCTTTTCTAAGATCTCACGGGTGGAAGGTGAACATAAAGAAGAGTTCACTTATCCCTCTCACAAGAGTTCCATTTCTGGGAACTCTGATAGACTCGGTAGACATGAAAATTTTTCTGACAGAGGTCAGTAAATCAAAGATTTTAACCACCTGCCGAGCACTTCATTCCATTCCTCGGCTGTCAGTGTCTCAGTGTATGGAGGTAATTGCACTAATGGTAGCGGCAATGGACATAGTTCCGTTTGCTCGCTTGCATCTCAGACCACTGCAACTATGCATGCTCAGACAGTGGAATGGGGACTATGCAAATTTATCTCCTCAGATAAATCTGGATCAAGAGACCAGAGAGCGATATTCAACGCGCTTCGGCCAAATTCATAAGATTCAAGTCGGACAATATCACAACTGTAGCATATATCAATCATCAATGGGGAACAAAGAGTTCTCTAGCGATGATAGTGGTTTCCAAAATAATTAGATGGTCAGAGACTCACTCTTGCCATCTATCAGCAATCTATATCCCAGGAGTGGAGAACTGGGAAGCGGGTTTTCTAAGTCGACAGACTTTTCATCCGGGGAAGTGGGAGCTCCATCCAGAGGTGTTTGCTCAATTGATTCATCAATGGGGCACACCAGAATTGGATCTGATGGTATCTCGTCAGAATGCCAAACTTCCTTGTTACGGGTCCAGATCGAGGGATCCCCAAGCAGTACTGATAGATGCTCTAGCAGTACCTTGGTCGTTCAACCTGGCTTATGTGTTTCCTCCTTTTTCTCTCCTTCCTCGTCTGATTGCCAGAATCAAACAGGAGAGGGCTTCGGTAATTTTAATAGCGCCTGCGTGGCCATGCAGGACTTGGTATGCAGACCTGGTGGAAATGTCATCTCTGCCACCGTGGAAACTGCCACTGAGACAGGACCTTCTCATTCAAGGTCCGTTCCAGCATCCAAATCTATTTTCTCTGTGGCTGACTGCCTGGAGATTGAACGCTTGATTTTATCTAAGCGGGGATTCTCTGAGTCGGTCATAGATACCTTGATTCAGACTCAAAAGCCTGTCACTAGGAAAATTTACCATAAAATATGGTGTAAATATCTTTATTGGTGCACATCCAAAGGCTACTCATGGAGTAAAATCAGGATTCCTAGGATTTTGTCCTTTCTCCAAGAAGGATTGGAGAAAGGGTTATCAGCTAGTTCCTTGAAGGGACAGATATCTGCTTTATCAATTTTACTGCACAAGCGTCTGGCAGATGTTCCAGACGTTCAGTCGTTTTGTCAGGCTTTGGTTAGAATTAAGCCTGTGGAGTTTGAATTTAGTTCTTAAAGTTCTTCAAGGGGTTCCGTTTGAACCTATGCATTCCATAGATATTAAGCTTCTATCTTCGAAAGTTCTCTTTTTAGTTGCTATCTCTTCAGCTCGAAGAGTTTCTGAACTATCTGCATTGCAATGCGACTCACCTTATCTTGTTTTCCATTCTAAAAAGGTGGTTTTGCATACCAAACCTGGATTCCTTCCTAAGGTTGTTTCTAATCAGAATATTAATCAGGAAATTGTTGTTCGTGCTTTGAAGTTTTACTTGCAAGCGACCAAAGATTTCCGTCAAACATTTTCTCTGTTTGTTGTCTATTCTGGAAACCGTAGAGGTCAAAAAGCTATGGCTACTTCTCTTTCTTTTTGGCTGAAAAGCATCATCCGTTTAGCATACGAGACTGCTGGACAGCAGCCTCCTGAAAGGATTACAGCTCATTCTACTAGAGCGGTGGCTTCCACATGGGCTTTTAAAAACAATGCTTCTGTTGAACAGATTTGTAAGGCTGCGACTTGGTCTTCCCTTCATACCTTTTCCAAATTTTCCAAATTTGATACTTTTGCTTCTTCGGAGGCTATTTTTGGGAGAAAAGTTCTTCAAGCAGTGGTGCCTTCTGTTTAGGTATCTGTTTTGTCCCTCCCGTTCATCCGTGTCCTGTAACTTTGGTATTGTATCCCACAAGTAAAGGATGAATCTGTGGACTCGTTATATCTTATAGAAGAAAAGTAAATTAATTTCTTCTATGATACGACGAGTCCACGGCCCGCCCTGTCATTTTAAGACAGATTATATTTTTTTTGATTTAAAACTTGTCTCACCTGCACCTTTTATTTTTTCCTTTTTCTTCCTATACCTTTGGTCGAATGATTGGGGGCAGGAGTCAAGGGAGGAGCTATATAGACAGCTCTTCTGTGGTGCTCTTTACCACTTTTTGTTAGCAGGAGGATAATATCCCACAAGTAAAGGATGAATCCGTGGACTCGTCGTATCATAGAAGAAATTAATTTATCAGGTAAGCATAAATTTACTTTTTTCAGCCATGAAGATATACTTGACAGATCAGAGATGTTGCAAGCTTGCGTCCAACTGTCTAGCTCTTCAGACATCCTCCAGGAATCTGTGGCCAGGTGTATGGAGGTGATCGGGCTCATGTTATCCAGCATAGATTTCGTTCCATTCACCAGGTTCCATGTCAGACTTCTTCAACTGTACATGTTAAGACAATGGAACGGCGATCATTCTGATCTGTCCCAACAGATATCTCTAAACAGACCGGTGAGGGAGTCCCTATCTTGGTGGACCCGACCGGGGTAATTTTCTATGGGGATATACTTTTTGAGACCATCGTGGGAGATTGTGGCCACGGATGCAAGTGTATCAGGATGGGGAGCTGTTTGGTCTGCCAGAAAGGCACAGGGCAGATGGACTCGAGAAGAGTTGAGTCTACCTATAAATATTTTTCAACTTCGAGCGATATTCAATGCTCTGAGGGCTTGGCCCCTTCTTGGGTCTTGGCCCCTTCTTGGGTCTTGGCCCCTTCTTGGGTCTTGGCCCCTTCTTGGGTCGTTCTGATTCCTGTCGGACAACATTACCTCAGTAGCTTACATAAACCATCAGGGGGGACGAGAAGCTCCCTAGCCATGGGGGAAGTATCTCGGATTCTGGAATGGGCGGAGACTCACAATTGTTTGCCTTCAGCGATCTAAATTCCGGTTGTGGACAACTGGTTTTTAGCCAATCAGAGCTTGCTCCCTGGAACTCCATGTCCGTGAGCACAGTGTTATCTATATGACACACATGAACTAACACCCTCTAGGGGTGAAAAACTGTCAAAATGCCCTGAGAGAAGAAGTGGCCTTCAATGACTTAGAACTTAGCATATGAACCTCCTAGGTTTAGCTTTCAACTAAGAATACCAAGAGAACAAAGCAAAATTGGTGATAAAAGTATATTGAAAAATTATTTCAAATTACATTCTCCATCTGAATCATGAAAGTTTATTTTGGACTCCACTGTCTCTTTAAGTTTAGTTAGTCAAAAGGCTACATGAGGTTAATATGGTTTACCACAGGCAAATAGTGTGAACATCCAGTATGTAGTGTTTTGCTTGCTTGTTTTTTGTTTGTTTTTTTTGTTTTTTTTTTTTTGTTTTTTTACTATTTATTAACTTTTTATAGTGATAATTGTAGAAGCAAAATAAAAGCAAACTTCATGTAAAAAAAATAGATATTAAGTAAAAAATACAAACTCTCTAATAAGACTGAATATATTTAATGAAATATGAAATTCTTAGTGTAGCTTCTGCCTGCAGCTAGATAAGGGAGCTACCATTACTTAAGTTTTAATGTCACATTATTTTTATAGATATTGCATTGATTTCTATTGTTTTTATTACAAACATGAGATTTTAAACCCACAAAATTATTTTAATTCTGCATGAATAAATATTAGACTTTAAAAAAAAATGGTAATATAATTTCCACAAAAAAAAACACACCCGCGGAGCCAGGGTGGACTTGATTTAAATCAAATTGATTTAAACCACTAGTCAGTAATACATTTAAATCATGGTTTTCATTTTTAGAATATCAACTTTTCAGATTATTATATCAAACCATTGGTTATATATTATTAGATATGCATAGATAGATAATTGAAGCAAATTACATTATTGGGAGGTGAACTATCTCTACTGTACTTTATTGGAAGGAGAAAAAATAATTATTACCTTAACAATAACAATTTAAATTGGTTTTATTTAACTAAATTAAGACAACCATTACCTTAATAGTTTAGATAGTTTTATTTCACTAAAACAATAACATTATTTTCTTCATAAACGGGGAGAGTCCACAGCTGCATTCATTACTTTTGGGAATTCAGAACCTGGCCACCAGGAGGAGGCAAAGACACCCCAGCCAAAAGCTTAAATACCTCCCCCACTTCCCTCATCCCCCATTCTTTCTTTGCCTTTCGTCACAGGAGGTTGGCAGAGATGTGTCGTAAGATTCTGAGTAATCTCTTATGGAGGGTAGCACTCTTCGAAATGGGACTGGAGTTTCAGTGAGTGCATGGATGAAAGTTAGAGTCCCGAGATGCAGGGCGTGTCGTCTCTGCGAAACCATCCTGACTCATGTTAACAGCTCCTTGGCAATCAGCGTTGATGAGTTTCACTGCCTGCCTTTATTCACTCAAGTCCATGTCGGGAGCGATGCTACTAACCTGTCACACTTGAAGGGCCGTTTTCCTGTTCCACGGCATAGATTCTGGTAAGATCGTTTCATTTATACACATATGATAACGGAAGAAGACAGGGGCACAGTGTGTCTCCTTTTATCTGTATAGAATCAAGGGTTAATATCCCTGGAAAGGGCATTATTGAACAGGGGGGGATTTATGCATAATAGCTTTATTGTGTTAATATTACGTCATGTGTGAGATGAGTCTCTAGCAATGTGTGAACAGTCAGGTGTAGATCGGTGCGGCCTTTTTGGCACTTTTTCTTTCTAGTGCAGGGGCGGTCCTGCTTGGCATTCCATGTGACCAGGTGTGGCCTCTTTAACTTCCTCCTTTCTGATCGGCATTCGTGGGAGACATAACGTTTTCTCCGTGGTCCGGGTCATAGGAGGTGATGAGTGCCCCAGCCATTGGTGTATAAAGGTGCCATTTAATCTATCTCAGTCCGTATTAAAGGTGCATGCTATTAAGGACTCTGACATGTTGGAGGATACTCCCTCTTTAATTAAATCTAATACTTGTGTTTATTGTGAGGAGGTACAGGTTGATCCGCCTGCTCAACTGTGTTCCACATGCTTTCATAAGATTGCAATATCTAAAAAGAATTATTTTTAGTACTACTGAGCCGTCCACCTCTGAGGGTTCTCCGTCCCGCAAGGTGCATTCCCAACATTCATCTCCGATTACACATGTAGCTCTCCAAGGCCCTACTAATCCTCCTGCGGGAGGGGCCAGATTTCGCTGCCCAGTTGCAAGAGGCGGTTTCTGCGGCCCTCCTTGCCCTGCCATGCCCTGCAAAGGGAAAGACATAGCCTTCCGTCCCAGGGGTCATCTACTCTGTTGGATGTCTCTGAGAGATTATCCAATGTGGAGGACGCTTCCAACTTGTCGGAAGGTGCTGTCTCTGGGACGGAATCGGCAGCTTCTAAACCTCAGGCTACAGAGGAGCCAGATTTTAAGTTTAAAATGGAGCATTTGCACTTTTTACTGAAAGAAGTGCTTGCTATGTTGGAGGTTCCGAAACCGAAACTTCTGGAAGAAGCTTTGATCCCTAAGCTAGATAGGGTTTACTAGGACAGGGTGGTACCTCAGACCTTCCCAGATCCTGTGAAGATGGCTACGATTATTAAGAATGAGTGGGAGAAACTGGGCTTGTCCTTTTCACCCTTTACCTCTTTTAAAAAACTGTTCCCCATTCCGGACTCTCAGCTTGAGCTATGGGGGGCCATTCCTAAGGTGGATGGAGCTATCTCCACGCTTGCTAAGCGTACAACTATTTCCCTCATATAGTTCGTCATTCAAAGAGCCCAATGATAAAAAGTTAGAATCCATGTTGAGAAAGATGTTCCAGCTCACAGGGTTTGTTTTCCAACCAGCAGCGGCGATCGATGCAGTGGTTGGAGTGGCTACCTATTAGTGTGACACACTGTCAGCTATGGTCAAGGTGGAGACTCCCCTCGAGGTGATACAGGAAAAGATTAAGGCCTTGAGGGTAGCTAATTATTTTATCTGTGATGCAAAGATGCAGGTTATTCACCTGAATGTCAAGACATCAGGTTTCTCTAGCCCGCAGGGTTCTATGGTTAAAGTCGTGGTCTGCTGGCATGACTTCCAAGTCTAGATTATTATCCCTTCCGTTTTCAGGGGAAAGTTCTTTTTTGGTCTAGGCCTGGACTCTATCATATCCACGGTCAAGAGAGGCAAGGGTGCTTTACTTCCGCAGGATAAGAAGAATAAGCCTAAGGACTCGTTTAGGTAAGTAGCAACGCCAGCAGCCTGCTGCGAAGACCTAGCAGTCCAAGGGATCTTGGAAGCCAGCTAAATTTTGCAACAAGTCCAAGCAGAGCAAGAAGCCTGCCAAGACAAAATCGGCATTAAGGGGCTGCCCCTGACTCGTCTCTGGATCACATAGGGGGAAGACTATCTCTGTTCGCAGAGGCTTGGATAAGAGATGTACAGGATCCTTGGGTTTTAGAGGTTATCACCCAGGGGTACAGGATAGGGTTCAAGACTCATCCGCCCAGATTCCTCCTGTCAAACCTATCCTCAAGATCAGAGAAGAGAGATGCCTTTCTAGAGTGTGTGAGTAATCTCTCATCTCTCGGAGTAATCGTTCCAGTACCTCTTGCAGAAAGGGGTCTAGATTACTATTCAAACCTTTCCGTGGTCCCAAAGAAGGAGGGCACGTTCCGCCCAATTCTGGACCTAAAGTGCTTAAACAAGTTTCTCTCCGTCCCATCGTTCAAAATGGAGACGATCAGAACGATCCTGCCCCTAGTTCAAGAGAAACAATTTATGACGACAATAGACTTGAAGGATGCCTACCTTCACGTGCCAATCCACAAGGACCATACCAGGTTCCTAAGATTTGCACTTATGGATCAACACTTCCAGTTTGTGGCCCTGCCGTTCAGTCTAGCGTCTGCCCCATGAGTCTTTACGAAGGTTCTGGGGGCGCTGCTTGCAGTAGTGAGAGCCAGAGGTATTGCTGTGGCTCCTTATCTGGACGATATTCTGGTCCAGGCTCCGTCCTGCAGTCTTGCGGTGGACCACTCAAGGGCTCTTCTTCTTCACCTTCGATCCCATGGATGAAAGATGAGCGAAGGAAAGAGTTCTCTTGTTCCCAGCAACAGTGTGGAGTTCCTAGGTACGTTAATAGATTCCATGTCTATGAAGATATTCTTGACAGATCAGAGACATTCCAAGATTCCATCCAGCTGTCTTGCCCTCCAGACCTCCTCAAGGCCATCTGTGGCCAGGTGTATGGAGGTGATTGGGCTCATGGTATCCAGCATAGATGTAATTCCATTCGCCAGGTTCCATCTCAGACCTCTTCAGTTATGCATGTTGAGACAATGAAACGGCGATCACTCAGATCTATCCCAACAGATATCTCTGGACAACCGAGTTAGGGATTCCCTCTCTAGGTGGATCCGTCTGGGACAGCTGGCCCAGGGGTCATCCTTCTTGAGGCCATCCTGGGAGATTGTAACCATGGAAGCAAGTCTATCAGGAGGGGGAGCTGTTTGGGGTGCCAGAAGGGCACAGGGCAGGGGGACTCGAGAGGAGTCGACTCTACCAATAAATATTTTGGAACTTCAAGCGATTTTCAACACTCTGAGGGCTTGGCCCCACCTGGGGTTGACCCGATTCATCAGATTCCAGTCGGACAACATTACCTCTTTGATTTACATAAACCATCAGGGGTCAATTGGAAGCTCCCTAGCCATGAGGGAAGTATCTCGGATTCTGGAATGGGCAGAGACTCACAATTGTTTGCTCTCCGCAATCCACATTCCGGGTGTGGACAACTGGGAAGTGGATTTTTTCAGCAATCGTTTTATCTGGGGGAATGGTCTCTCCATCCCGAGGTGTTTGCGGAAATCTGCAGCAGATGGGGGACACCGGAGATAGACCTCATGGCGTCCAGACTCAACTTAAAGCTACCCAGATACGGGTCGCCGTGCAGGGATCCACAGGCGGAACTGATAGATTCCTTACCGGTGCCTTGGGAGTTCAACCTAATTTACATTTTTCTTCCGTTGACACTTCTTCCTCGAGTGGTGGCCCACATCAAACAGGAGCAAGCTTCAACAATTCTGATTGCTCCGTTTTGGCCGCGGAGGACGTGGTTTGCTGATCTGGTGGGGATGACATCTCCTCCATGGAGGTTACCCTGGCGCAGAGATCTTCTAGTTCAGGGTCCATTTCTACACCAAAATCTTGATTCTCTGAGGCTGACTGCGTGGAGATTAAACGACTAGTCTTGGCTAAGAGAGGTTTTTCTGAGAGTGAGTGATTCTCTCATCCAGGCCAGGAAGCCGGTCACTCGTCGCATCTATTATAAGGTGTAGATGACCTACTTATCCTGGTGTGAGGAACGTGGATATACCTGGCACAAGGTTAGGGTATCCAGGATAGACTGGATAAGGGTCTTGCCGCCAGTTCCTTAAGGGGACAGATTTTAGCGTTGTCGGTGCTGTTACACAAGAAGCTAGCGGAGCTTCCTGATATTAAAGTCCTTTGTTCAGGCTCTGTCTAGGAACCTGTTTTTAGAAATTCTGCTCCTCCTTGGAGCTTAAACTTGTTTCTTCAGATTTTGCAGAGGGCTCCGTTTGAGCCTATGCATGCGCTTGACATTAAGATTCTTTCCTGGAATGTTCTATTTCTTCTGGCTATTGCATCCGCTTGCAAGGTCTCTGAGTTAGCGGCCTTGCAATCTGAACTCCCTTACCTGTTTTTTCACGCTGATAACTGTGCTTCACACTGGTGTCAGATCGTAACATCAATCAGGAGATAGTAGTTCCTTCCTTGTGTCCTAGCCCTCCTTCGTCTAAGGAAAGGTTACTGCATAACTTGGAAGGGGTTCGAGCCCTGAAGTTTTATCTTCAGGCCACGAAATATTTTAGACAGACTTTGTCCTTATTTGTGGTGTATTCAGGGACGTGTAGGGGGCAGAGGGTCTCTTCCACTTTTCTGTCTTTTTGGTTGAGGAGCATTATCTGTTTGGCCTATGAGACAGCGGGACATAAGCCTCCTCAGAGGAATTACGGCTCACTCAACTAGAGCTGTGGCCTCTTCTTGGGCCTTTAAGAACGAGGCCTCTGTGTAGCAGATTTGTAAGGCGGCTACTTGGTCCTCTTTACATACTTTTATAAAGTTTTACAAATTTTATGTTTTTGCTTCAGCGGAAGCTGTGTTTGGGAGAGAGGTTCTGCAGGCTGTGGTGCCCTCTGTATAGGGTCCGCTTCCTTTTACCCTCCCGTTTTTGTTCATTCAGTGTCCTCTTGAGCTTTGGTATTCACACAAGTAATGAATGAAGCAGTGGACTCTCCTCCCATTAAGATGGAAAACATAAATAATATGGAGGGTAGTACTCTTCGGGATGGGACTGGAGTTTTAAGTAATCTTGTCAGCCTCTCAGTGCATGGACAAAAGTTAGAGTCCAGAGATGCAGGTAGAGTCTTTCTGCAAACCCCTTCCGACTCGTATTAACAGCTCCACAAGCAGTCAGCGTTAACGAGTTTCGCTGCCTGCTTTCTTCTCTCAAGTCCATGGCAGAGGCGAGGCTACTATCTGTCACATTTGAAGGGCCGCGTTCCTGTTCCACGGCATAGATTCCGGTTAGATTGTTTCATTTTACTTTTGTTATGATTTTAAATACAAATGTTTTCTCAAGAGGCTCTCACCTTGCAGAATTAAGTATAATCAGGGTCTCAGTGAAGCTCCTTTTGTATTTTGGAATCAAGGGTTAATATCTCCTGAGTGGGGGGGGGTTAAACTGGGGGGGGGTTAATCATGTTTGTTATGTGATTCGCCTGGGATCTATTAAAAATATGTAAAGTGGTGAAAAAGAGTGGTGGGAGTGGGTGGTGGGTGGCAGAGGAGTGGGAAGAAAAAAATTCAAAAGGCATCTGGGAGGAGGAGAGGGTAGGGTATGGGGGGGGTAGCTACACTACAGAAATAGTAAGTTTTATTTTTTTTAAAAGCCACATTTGTTTGCAAAATAGGTACTGGCAGACAGCTGCAAGTACCCAAAATGGTGGCAAATAGTTAGTGGGGGAGGATTAGAGAGCTCTTTGGGGGGGGGCCAGGGAGGTTTGGGGGCTAGGGGGGGATACTTCACAGCAGAATATATATATATATATATATATATATATATATATATATATATATATATATTATTTTTAATTTTTTTAAAAGCCTTTTATTTTCGTACTGGCAGACTTTCTGCCAGTACTTAAGATGGCGGGGACAATTGTGGGGTGGGGGAGGGAAGAGATCTGTTTGGGAGGGATCAGGGGGTGTGATGTGTCAGGTGGGAGGCTGATCTCTACACTAAAGCTAAAATTAACCCTCCACGCTACCTAATTAACCCTGTCACTGCTGGGCATAATACAAGTGTGGTGCGCAGCGGCATTTAGTGGCCTTCTAATTACCAAAAAGCAATGCCAAAACCATATATGTCTGCTATTTCTGAACAAAGGGGATCCCAGAGAAGCATTTACAATCATTTGTGCCATAATTGCAGAAGCTGTTTGTAAATAATTTCAGTGAGAAACCCAAAGTTAGTGAAACAGTTAGTTTTTTTTATTTGATTAAATTTGGCGGTGAAATGATGGCATAAAATGTATCAAAATGGGCCTAAATCAATACTTTGGGTTGTCTACTACACTACTCTAAAGCTAAAATTAACCCTAAAAGCTACCTAATTAACCCCTTCACTGCTGGGCCTAATACAAGTGTGGTGCGCAGTAGCATTTAGTGGCCTTCTAATTACCAAAAAGTAATGCCACAGCCATAAATGTCTGTTATTTCTGAATAAAGGGGATCCCAGAGAAGAATTTACAACAATTTGTACCATAATTGCATAAGTTCTTTGTAAATAATTACAGTGAGAAACCTAAAGTTTGTGAAAAAGTGAATGATTTTTTTTTTATTTGATCGCATTTGGAGGTAAAATAGTGGCATGAAATATACCAAAATGGGCCTAGATCAATACTTTGGGTTGTCTACTAAAAAATATATATATATTCATGTCAAGGGATATTCAGGGATTCCTGACAGATATGTGTTCCAATGTAACTCGCTAATTTTGAAAACAAATGGTTTGAAAATAGCAAAGTGCTACTTGTATTTATTGCCCTATAACTTGCAAAAACAGCAAAGAACATGTAAACATTGGGTATTTCTAAACTCAAGACAAAATTTAGAAACTTTATCATGGTTTTTTTTTGGTGTTTGTAGATGTGTAACAGATTTCTCCAACATAGGTGTGTCCGGTCCACGGCGTCATCCTTACTTGTGGGATATTCTCTTCCCCAACAGGAAATGGCAAAGAGCCCAGCAAAGCTGGTCACATGATCCCTCCTAGGCTCCGCCTACCCCAGTCATTCTCTTTGCCGTTGTACAGGCAACATCTCCACGGAGATGGCTTAGAGTTTTTTAGTGTTTAACTGTAGTTTTTATTATTCAATCAAGAGTTTGTTATTTTAAAATAGTGCTGGTATGTACTATTTACTCAGAAACAGAAAAGAGATGAAGATTTCTGTTTGTATGAGGAAAATGATTTTAGCAACCGTCACTAAAATCCATGGCTGTTCCACACAGGACTGTTGAGAGCAATTAACTTCAGTTGGGGGAACAGTGAGCAGTCTCTTGCTGCTTGAGGTATGACACATTCTAACAAGACGATGTAATGCTGGAAGCTGTCATTTTCCCTATGGGATCCGGTAAGCCATGTTTATTACGATCGTAAATAAGGGCTTCACAAGGGCTTATTAAGACTGTAGACTTTTTCTGGGCTAAATCGATTCATTATTAACACATATTTAGCCTTGAGGAATCATTTTATTTGGGTATTTTGATATAATATCGGCAGGCACTGTTTTAGACACCTTATTCTTTAGGGGCTTTCCCAAAGCATAGGCAGAGCCTCATTTTCGCGCCGGTGTTGCGCACTTGTTTTTGAGAGGCATGGCATGCAGTCGCATGTGAGAGGAGCTCTGATACTTAGAAAAGACTTTCTGAAGGCGTCATTTGGTATCGTATTCCCCTTTGGGCTTGGTTGGGTCTCAGCAAAGCAGATACCAGGGACTGTAAAGGGGTTAAAGTTCAAAACGGCTCCGGTTCCGTTATTTTAAGGGTTAAAGCTTCCAAATTTGGTGTGCAATACTTTTAAGGCTTTAAGACACTGTGGTGAAAATTTGGTGAATTTTGAACAATTCCTTCATGTTTTTTCACAATTGCAGTAATAAAGTGTGTTCAGTTTAAAATTTAAAGTGACAGTAACGGTTTTATTTTAAAACGTTTTTTGTACTTTGTTATCAAGTTTATGCCTGTTTAACATGTCTGAACTACCAGATAGACTGTGTTCTGAATGTGGGGAAGCCAGAATTCCTATTCATTTAAATAAATGTGATTTATGTGACAATGACAATGATGCCCAAGATGATTCCTCAAGTGAGGGGAGTAAGCATGGTACTGCATCATTCCCTCCTTCGTCTACACGAGTCTTGCCCACTCAGGAGGCCCCTAGTACATCTAGCGCGCCAATACTCCTTACTATGCAACAATTAACGGCTGTAATGGATAATTCTGTCAAAAACATTTTAGCCAAAATGAACACTTATCAGCGTAAGCGCGACTGCTCTGTTTTAGATACCGAAGAGCATGACGACGCTGATAATAATGTTTCTGAAGGGCCCCTAACCCAGTCTGATGGGGCCAGGGAGGTTTTGTCTGAGGGAGAAATTACTGATTCAGGGAACATTTCTCAACAAGCTGAACCTGATGTGATTACATTTAAATTTAAGTTGGAACATCTCCGCATTCTGCTTAAGGAGGTATTATCCACTCTGGATGATTGTGACAAGTTGGTCATCCCAGAGAAACTATATAAAATGGACAAGTTCCTAGAGGTGCCGGGGCTCCCAGAAGCTTTTCCTATACCCAAGCGGGTGGCGGACATTGTTAATAAAGAATGGGAAAGGCCCGGTATTCCTTTCGTCCCTCCCCCCATATTTAAAAAATTGTTTCCTATGGTCGACCCCAGAAAGGACTTATGGCAGACAGTCCCCAAGGTCGAGGGAGCGGTTTCCACTTTAAACAAACGCACCACTATACCCATAGAGGATAGTTGTGCTTTCAAAGATCCTATGGATAAAAAATTAGAAGGTTTGCTTAAAAAGATGTTTGTTCAGCAGGGTTACCTTCTACAACCAATTTCATGCGTTGTCCCTGTCGCTACAGCCGCATGTTTCTGGTTCGATGAGCTGATAAAGGCGGTCGATAGTGATTCTCCTCCTTATGAGGAGATTATGGACAGAATCAATGCTCTCAAATTGGCTAATTCTTTTACCCTAGACGCCACTTTGCAATTGGCTAGGTTAGCGGCTAAGAATTCTGGGTTTGCTATTGTGGCGCGCAGAGCGCTTTGGTTGAAATCTTGGTCGGCTGATGCGTCTTCCAAGAACAAGCTACTTAACATTCCTTTCAAGGGGAAAACGCTGTTTGGCCCTGACTTGAAAGAGATTATCTCTGATATCACTGGGGGTAAGGGCCACGCCCTTCCTCAGGATCGGCCTTTCAAGGCAAAAAATAAACCTAATTTTCGTCCCTTTCGTAGAAACGGACCAGCCCAAAGTGCTACGTCCTCTAAGCAAGAGGGTAATACTTCTCAAGCCAAGCCAGCTTGGAGACCAATGCAAGGCTGGAACAAGGGAAAGCAGGCCAAGAAACCTGCCACTGCTACCAAGACAGCATGAAATGTTGGCCCCCGATCCGGGACCGGATCTGGTGGGGGGCAGACTCTCTCTCTTCGCTCAGGCTTGGGCAAGAGATGTTCTGGATCCTTGGGCGCTAGAAATAGTCTCCCAAGGTTATCTTCTGGAATTCAAGGGGCTTCCCCCAAGGGGGAGGTTCCACAGGTCTCAGTTGTCTTCAGACCACATAAAAAGACAGGCATTCTTACATTGTGTAGAAGACCTGTTAAAAATGGGAGTGATTCATCCTGTTCTATTAAGAGAACAAGGGATGGGGTTCTACTCCAATCTGTTCATAGTTCCCAAAAAAGAGGGAACGTTCAGACCAATCTTAGATCTCAAGATCTTAAACAAGTTTCTCAAGGTTCCATCGTTCAAGATGGAAACCATTCGAACTATTCTTCCTTCCATCCAGGAAGGTCAATTCATGACCACGGTGGATTTAAAGGATGCGTATCTACATATTCCTATCCACAAGGAACATCATCGGTTCCTAAGGTTCGCATTCCTGGACAAGCATTACCAGTTCGTGGCGCTTCCTTTCGGATTAGCCACTGCTCCAAGGATTTTCACAAAGGTACTAGGGTCCCTTCTAGCTGTGCTAAGACCAAGGGGCATTGCTGTAGTACCTTACTTGGACGACATTCTGATTCAAGCGTCGTCCCTTCCTCAAGCAAAGGCTCACACGGACATAGTCCTGGCCTTTCTCAGATCTCACGGATGGAAAGTGAACGTGGAAAAGAGTTCTCTATCTCCGTCAACAAGGGTTCCCTTCTTGGGAACAATAATAGACTCCTTAGAAATGAGGATATTTCTGACAGAGGCCAGAAAAACAAAGCTTCTAGACTCTTGTCGGATACTTCATTCCGTTCCTCTTCCTTCCATAGCTCAGTGCATGGAAGTGATCGGGTTGATGGTAGCGGCAATGGACATAGTTCCTTTTGCGCGCATTCATCTAAGACCATTACAACTGTGCATGCTCAGTCAGTGGAATGGGGATTATACAGACTTGTCTCCGAAGATACAAGTAAATCAGAGGACCAGAGACTCATTCCGTTGGTGGCTGTCCCTGGACAACCTGTCACAAGGGATGACATTCCGCAGACCAGAGTGGGTCATTGTCACGACCGACGCCAGTCTGATGGGCTGGGGCGCGGTCTGGGGATCCCTGAAAGCTCAGGGTCTTTGGTCTCGGGAAGAATCTCTTCTACCGATAAATATTCTGGAACTGAGAGCGATATTCAATGCTCTCAAGGCTTGGCCTCAGCTAGCGAGGGCCAAGTTCATACGGTTTCAATCAGACAACATGACAACTGTTGCGTACATCAACCATCAGGAGGGAACAAGGAGTTCCCTAGCGATGGAAGAAGTGACCAAAATCATTCTATGGGCGGAGTCTCACTCCTGCCACCTGTCCGCTATCCACATCCCAGGAGTGGAAAATTGGGAAGCAGATTTTCTGAGTCGTCAGACATTGCATCCGGGGGAGTGGGAACTCCATCCGGAAATCTTTGCCCAAGTCACTCAGCTGTGGGGCATTCCAGACATGGATCTGATGGCCTCTCGTCAGAACTTCAAAGTTCCTTGCTACGGGTCCAGATCCAGGGATCCCAAGGCGGCTCTAGTGGATGCACTAGTAGCACCTTGGACCTTCAAACTAGCTTATGTGTTCCCGCCGTTTCCTCTCATCCCCAGGCTGGTAGCCAGGATCAATCAGGAGAGGGCGTCGGTGATCTTGATAGCTCCTGCGTGGCCACGCAGGACTTGGTATGCAGATCTGGTGAATATGTCATCGGCTCCACCTTGGAAGCTACCTTTGAGACGAGACCTTCTTGTTCAGGGTCCGTTCGAACATCCGAACCTGGTTTCACTCCAGCTGACTGCTTGGAGATTGAACGCTTGATCTTATCGAAGCGAGGGTTCTCAGATTCTGTTATCGATACTCTTGTTCAGGCCAGAAAGCCTGTAACTAGAAAGATTTACCACAAAATTTGGAAAAAATATATCTGTTGGTGTGAATCTAAAGGATTCCCTTGGGACAAGGTTAAGATTCCTAAGATTCTATCCTTCCTTCAAGAAGGATTGGAAAAAGGATTATCTGCAAGTTCCCTGAAGGGACAGATTTCTGCCTTGTCTGTGTTACTTCACAAAAAACTGGCAGCTGTGCCAGATGTTCAAGCCTTTGTTCAGGCTCTGGTTAGAATTAAGCCTGTTTACAAACCTTTGACTCCCCCTTGGAGTCTCAATTTAGTTCTTTCAGTTCTTCAGGGGGTTCCGTTTGAACCCTTACATTCCGTTGATATTAAGTTATTATCTTGGAAAGTTTTGTTTTTAGTTGCAATTTCTTCTGCTAGAAGAGTTTCAGAATTATCTGCTCTGCAGTGTTCTCCTCCTTATCTGGTGTTCCATGCAGATAAGGTGGTTTTACGTACTAAACCTGGTTTTCTTCCAAAAGTTGTTTCTAACAAAAACATTAACCAGGAGATTATCGTACCTTCTCTGTGTCCGAAACCAGTTTCAAAGAAGGAACGTTTGTTGCACAATTTGGATGTTGTTCGCGCTCTAAAATTCTATTTAGATGCTACAAAGGATTTTAGACAAACATCTTCCTTGTTTGTTGTTTATTCCGGTAAAAGGAGAGGTCAAAAAGCAACTTCTACCTCTCTCTCTTTTTGGATTAAAAGCATCATCAGATTGGCTTACGAGACTGCCAGACGGCAGCCTCCCGAAAGAATCACAGCTCATTCCACTAGGGCTGTGGCTTCCACATGGGCCTTCAAGAACGAGGCTTCTGTTGATCAGATATGTAGGGCAGCGACTTGGTCTTCACTGCACACTTTTACCAAATTTTACAAGTTTGATACTTTTGCTTCTTCTGAGGCTATTTTTGGGAGAAAGGTTTTGCAAACCGTGGTGCCTTCCATTTAGGTGACCTGATTTGCTCCCTCCCTTCATCCGTGTCCTAAAGCTTTGGTATTGGTTCCCACAAGTAAGGATGACGCCGTGGACCGGACACACCTATGTTGGAGAAAACAGAATTTATGTTTACCTGATAAATTACTTTCTCCAACGGTGTGTCCGGTCCACGGCCCGCCCTGGTTTTTTTTTTTTTTTTTTTTTTTTAATCAGGTCTGATAATTTATTTTCTTTAACTACAGTCACCACGGTACCATATGGTTTCTCCTATGCAAATATTCCTCCTTAACGTCGGTCGAATGACTGGGGTAGGCGGAGCCTAGGAGGGATCATGTGACCAGCTTTGCTGGGCTCTTTGCCATTTCCTGTTGGGGAAGAGAATATCCCACAAGTAAGGATGACGCCGTGGACCGGACACACCGTTGGAGAAAGTAATTTATCAGGTAAACATAAATTCTGTTTTTTGGGGTCAAAGTTAGAAAAGGTGTGTTTTTTTTCAATTTTTTTTTCATATTTTATAATATTTTTTTATGGTAAATTATAAGGTATGTTGAAAATAATGGTATCTTTAGAAAGTCCATTTAATGGCGAGAAAAACGGTATATAATATGTGTGGGTACAGTAAATGAGTAAGCGGAAAATTACAGCTAAACACAAATACTGCAGAAATGTAAAAACAGCCCTTGTCCTTAAGAGAAGAAAATTAAAAAATGGCCTTGTCCTTAAGGGGTTAAGAGGAGGCTTTGCGGAAGATCCTTCTCGGCAGGAAGTTTCTCTACTGTTTTTCCGGGTTCTGGGCTCTTCTTTCCGGTCCTTTTTGGGAAGGAGTTGTTCTGCACCCTTGGAGTCCTTCTTATTGAGAATGGTCCTGTGCAGTTTAATGCCTAGGGTTGGTGACTTGGGCCGCTAAGTCCTCCGTTGCTGCAGGACGCCTGTGGCTTTGGAGGAGTATATTCAGATATTTTGATTCTGTTTCAGCGGGGAGGGGTTTTCCTTCTCCCTTTGAGTCTCAGGTCTCCCTTTGCCCTGTTGGGCGGTAGGGTTTTTTCATTGGTTTTGCCTTGTTTCTTTCTGGGTTACTCTTTTGGAGTTACCTTTGGGTTTTCTTTTGCCCTAGTCCTTTTTCTTCCCTTCTGGGGTGGATGTTCCCCTTACTTTCGGTAGGGGGTGAATTGGTTTTGCGGGCTGAGTACCTGCAGGACTTTGTTTCCTCAGCGGGCTTTTGGTCCGGTTGAGTCTAATAACCTGAGCGGTCTCTAGCAAAGGCCTTGCTGGTTCTAACTGTTGGGCAGTTACTTGGGCTGTTTCTTTTTGTCCCTTCGGCTTCTAGTGCAGCAGTTTTCTTTTCAGGAGTTTGGGTGTTTTTAGGCTGTGGTGCTCTCAGATTGGACCATATTTTGTACCCGCTCGTTTTGCATTCAGTGTCCTCTATAGCTTGGGTATTGTTTTCCCAAAAGTATTGAATGCAGCTGTGAACTTTCCCCGTTTATGAAGAAAAACTTAAAGTATGCTTACCTGATAATTTTCTTTTCTTCAGACGGGGAGAGTCCAAAGCTCCCCGCCCGCATTTTTGTATGGGGCAGCTGTAAATTTAGTTCTTCTGGCAACTTTTTCACCCTGATATTTCTCCTACTGTTTCTTGTTCCCTTGGCAGAATGACTGGGAGATGAGGGAAGTGGGGGAGGTATTTAAGCCTTTGGCTGGGGTGTCTTTGCCTCCTCCTGGTGGCCAGGTTCTGAATTCCCAGAAGTAATGAATGCAGCTGTTGACTCTCCCCATCTGAAGAAAATAAAATTATCAGGTAAGCATAATTTGTTATTTCATTTTTAAATCTTGCCTCTCCCTCCTAACACTTAGGTCCTTGTGAAAATCTTTTCCACTCCATACAATCTTCTATTCAGTGAGCTTCTTGAAGGTTGATTCTGTGTACATAGATTTGCACAGGAACAATGGCATTAAAGGGATAGTAAAGTCAAAATTAAACTTTCATGATTCAGAAAGAGTATGTAATTTCTCTTACATGGTGTATCCAGTCCACGGATTCATCCTTACTTGTGGGATATTCTCAATCCCTACAGGAAGTGGCAAAGAGAGCACACAGCAGAGCTGTCCATATAGCTCCCCTCAGGCTCCGCCCCCCCCAGTCATTCTCTTTGCCGCTCTAACAAGTAGCATCTCCACGGGAGGGTAAAGTGAATGTGGTGTTAGATTTGTAGTTTTTATTTCTTCAATCAAGAGATTGTTATTTTAAAATAGTGCCAGTTTTTACTATTTACTCTGAGGCAGAAAGTGATGAAGATTTCTGCTGAGAGGGAAAAGATTTTAGCATGTTGTAACTAAAATCCATTGCTGTTCCCACACAGGACTGTTGAGTACCGGAGAACTTCAGTTGGGGGGAACAGTTTGCAGACTTAACTGCTTAAGGTATGCTCAGTCACTTTTTTTCTAACAAGACTTAGTAATGCTAGAAGACTGACAGAAATCCCCATGTGGGAAGGTAAGCCATATTCTGAGACTCAGTATAGAAGGATGGCTTAGTTAAAGGGCTTAAATCACTGGTGGACACTGTTATGGGGAAAATCGATTATTTATTACTATAATCTGATATTTGCACAAGTGTTTATTATGTTTGGAACACTTTTTTGGGGTTTTATACGCCTGTCATATTTTTAGACACCTAATTTGGCTTATGAAGGCCCCACAACTCCGGAGTGAAGAGGGAGGGGGCCTAATTTTCGCGCCTCCGTTGTGCAGTTCTTTTGCAAGACAGCTTCATGCAGCTTCACATGTAGAGTCCAGAGATTGCAGGAGGACTACATGGAGGCTTATTTTCGTTCCAAAACTAATCCCCAAGGAAGGTAGGGCCACAGCAGAGACTGTGGCATGGTGCAGTAGTGTGTTAAACCGGTGGCCTGCTTCAATTTGCTCCAGTTTGGGCAATAAGGGGTTAATCGTCTTGAAACTTAGTGTGCAATCATTTCAAAGCATTAGGATCATATGGTAAAAATTTCATAAAGATTGGATGTTTTTTGAGATTTGGTAAAAAAGTGTGCACTTTTTATTATTTAAAGGCACAGTATTTTTCTGTATTTGAGTGCTGTCTAAGTCTGTCTAACATGTCTGAGCCTACAGATAGACCCTGTTCTATGTGTTTAAAAGCCATGGCGGTTCCCCCATTGCATTTGTGTTTAAAGTGTGCTAAGGTATCTAAACATTTTAATGACCATGCAGTGACACTTAAAAATGTAGCCCAAGATGATTCTTTGACGGAAGGTAATGAGGATAGTCCTCCTTCCTCTCCCCCTGTGTCGACACCAGTTATGCCCGCGCAAGCGTTGCCTAGTACCTCTAGCGCATTGGGCCCTATTACTTTACAGCAATTAGCAGCAGTCATGGATAATTCCCTTGCGGCATTTCTATCCAAACTGCCAGTTTTTCCAAAGAAGCGTGATAGCTCAGTTTTAAGAACAGAGGATGAGCAATCAGAAGCTTTGGATGGTTTATCTGTTGTACCCTCACAACACTCTGAAGTGGCAGTGAGGGATGGTCTGTCCGAGGGAGAAATTTCTGACACAGGAAAAGTTTCTCAGCGGGCAGAGTCAGATTCCTTAGCGTTTAAATTTAAGCTGGAACACCTCCGCATCCTGCTTAAGGAGGTTTTGGCTACGCTGGATGATTGTGACCCCATGGTGGTCCCAGAAAAATTGTGTAAAATGGACAGGTTTTTAGAGGTCCCTGTATACACTGATGCGTTTCCGATCCCGAAGAGGGTGGCGTATATTGTGACTAGGGAGTGGGAGAGACCAGGTGTACCTTTTGTTTCCCCCCCTATCTTTAAGAAAATGTTCCCCATAAATGACCCCAGGCGGGATGCGTGGCAGACGGTCCCTAAGGTAGAGGGAGCAGTTTCAACACTTGCTAAGCGTACAACTATACCAATAGAAGACAGTTGTGCTTTTAAAGACCCTATGGATAAAAAATTGGAAGGTTTGCTGAAGAAAATGTTTGTTCAGCAAGGTTTCCTTCTTCAGCCAATTGCCTGCATTATTCCTGTAACTACTGCAGCGGCTTTTTGGTTTGAGGCGCTGGAGGAGTCGCTCCAGAGGGAGACTTCATATGACGAAGTCATGGATAGAATTCATGCTCTAAAGCTGGCTAATTCTTTTATCACTGATGCCGCTTTCCAATTAGCTAAGTTAGCGGCGAAAAATTCAGGTTTTGCCATTATGGCGCGAAGAGCGCTTTGGCTCAAATTATGGTCGGCTGACGTGTCGTCCAAAACAAAGTTACTAAACATTCCTTTCAAGGGAAAGACCCTTTTTGGTCCCGAGTTGAAAGAAATTATCGCGGATATCACTGGGGGGAAGGGCCATGCCCTCCCGCAGGATAGACCGTTTAAGGCCAAAAACAAGGCTAATTTTCGCTCCTTTCGCAACTTCAGGAGCGGACCTGCTTCAACCTCTGCTGCCGCAAAGCAAGAGGGTAACACTTCTCAGCCCAAAGCAACCTGGAAAAACTTGCAGGGCTGGAATAAGGGTAAACAGGCCAAGAAGCCTGCGCCTGCTACCAAGACAGCATGAAGGGGTAGCCCCCGATCCGGGACCGGATCTAGTAGGGGGCAGACTTTCTCTCTTTGCTCAGGCTTGGGCAAGAGATGTTCCAGATTCCTGGGCATTCGAAAGTTTTGCTCAGGGGTATCTTCTAGAATTCAAGGACTCTCCCCCAAGGGGAAGGTTCCACATTTCTCGTTTGTCTTCAGACCAGACAAAGAAACAGGCGTTCTTACGCTGTGTAGAAGATCTTCTAAAGATGGGAGTGATACACCCAGTTCCAATTGCAGAACAAGGACTGGGATTTTACTCAAACCTGTTTGTAGTTCCCAAAAAGGAAGGAACTTTCAGGCCAAACCTGAATCTAAAAATTCTAAACAAATTCCTCAGAGTTCCATCTTTCAAAATGGAAACCATTTGGACAATCTTTCCAATGATCCAGGAAGGTCAATATATGACTACCGTGGATCTAAAGGATGCGTACCTACATATTCCTATCCACAAAGATCATCATCAGTTCCTAAGGTTCGCCTTTCTGGACACGCCAAGGCTCATACGGACATTGTTCTGGCCTTTCTAAGGTCTCACGGGTGGAAGGTGAACGTCGAAAAAAGTTCTCTGTCCCCGCTCACAAGGGTTCCCTTCCTGGGAACACTAATAGACTCGGTAGAAATGAAAATCTTTCTGACAGAGGTCAGGAAGTCAAAACTTTTAAATACTTGCCGAGTTCTTCATTCCATTCCTCGGCCTTCTGTGGCTCAGTGCATGGAGGTAATCAGTTTAATGGTTGCGGCAATGGACGTTGTCCCTTTTGCCCGAATTCATCTAAGACCTCAGCAACTGTGCATGCTCAAACAGTGGAATGGGGATTATGCAGACTTGTCTCCTCAAATACAAATGGACCAGAAAACCAGAGACTCTCTTCTCTGGTGGTTGTCTCAGGATCACCTGTCTCAGGGAATGAGCTTCCGCAGACCGGAGTGGATCATTGTCACGACCGATGCCAGTCTGTTAGGCTGGGGTGCGGTCTGGGACTCCCTGAAAGCTCAGGGTCTATGGTCTCGGGAAGAATCTCTTCTCCCGATAAACATTTTGGAGCTGAGAGCGATATTCAATATGCTCCAGGCATGGCCTCAACTAGCGAAGGCCAAATTCATCAGATTTCAGTCGGACAACATCACGACTGTAGCGTACATCAATCATCAGGGAGGAACAAAGAGTTCCCTAGCGATGAAGGAAGTAACCAAGATCATCAAATGGGCGGAGGATCACTCCTGCCATCTATCTGCAATTCACATCCCAGGAGTAGACAACTGTGAGACGGATTTTCTGAGTCGTCAGACTTTCCATCCGGAGGAGTGGGAACTCCACCCGGAGTTTTTTGCTCAGCTGACCCAGCTATGGGGCATTCCAGAATTGGATCTGATGGCGTCCCGTCAGAACACCAAACTTCCCCTTTACGGATCCAGGTCCAGGGATCCCAAGGCGGCATTGATAGATGCTTTAGTAGCGCCTTGGTCATTCAGTCTAGCTTATGTCTTTCCACCGTTTCCTCTTCTCCCTCGGCTAGTAGCCAGAATCAAACAGGAGAAGGCTTCGGTAATTCTGATAGCACCTGCGTGGCCACACAGGACTTGGTATGCAGACCTAGTGGACATGTCATCGGTTCCACCATGAAAACTGCCATCGAGGCAGGATCTTCTAATACAAGGTCCATTCAAGCATCCAAATCTAGTTTCTCTGCAACTGACTGCTTGGAGATTGAACGCTTCTAGCTAAGCGTGGGTTCTCTGAATCAGTTATAGATACTCTGATCCAGCCAGAAAGCCTGTCACCAGGAAAATTTACCATAAGATATGGCGGAAATATCTTTGTTGGTGTGAATCCAAGGGTTACTCGTGGAGTAAGATTAGGATTCCAAGGATATTGTCTTTTCTCCAAGAAGGATTGGAGAAAGGGTTGTCAGCTAGTTCCTTAAAGGGACAGATTTCTGCTCTCTCTATCCTGCTACACAAGCGTCTGGCAGCTGTACCAGACGTTCAGGCGTTTGCACAGACCCTAGTTAGAATCAAGCCTGTCTACAAACCTGTGGCTCCTCCATGGAGGCTAAATTTAGTTCTTTCAGTTCTTCAAGGGGTTCCGTTTGAACCTTTACATTCCATAGATATTAAGTTATTATCTTGGAAAGTTTTGTTTTTGGTAGCTATTTCTTCTGCTCGAAGAGTTTCTGAATTGTCTGCTTTGCAGTGTAATTCACCCTATCTGGTGTTCCATGCAGATAAGGTTGTTTTGCGTACCAAACCTGCTTTCCTTCCAAAAGTGGTTTCTAATAAGAATATTAACCAGGAAATCATTGTTTCTTCTCTGTGCCCTAATCCAGTTTCTAAGAAGGAACGACTGTTACACAATCTTGATGTGGTTTGTGCTTTAAAATTCTATTTAAATGCAACTAAAGATTTCAGACAAACATCATCCTTGTTTGTTGTCTATTCTGGTAAGAGGAGAGGTCAGAAAGTGACTGCTACCTCTCTTTCCTTCTGGCTGAAAAGCATCATCCGATTGGCTTATGAGACTGCTGGACAGCAGCCTCCCGAACGAATTACAGCTCATTCCACTAGAGCTGTGGCTTTCACATGGGCTTTCAAGAATGAGGCTTCTGTTGAACAGATTTGTAAGGCAGCGACTTGGTCTTCACTGCATACATTTGCCAAATTTTACAAATTCGATACTTTTGCTTCTTCGGAGGTTATTTTTGGGAGAAAGGTTTTGCAAGCAGTGGTGCCTTCCGTTTAGGTTACCTGACTTGTTCCCTCCCTTCATCCGTGTCCTAAAGCTTTGGTATTGGTATCCCACAAGTAAGGATGAATCCGTGGACTGGATACACCATGTAAGAGAAAACAGAATTTATGTTTACCTGATAAATTACTTCCTCTTACGGTGTATCCAGTCCACGACCCGCCCTGGCAATTAAGTCAGGTTCAAATTTATTTTTGTAAAACTACAGTCACCACTGCACCCTATGGTTTCTCCTTTTTCTCCTAACCGTCGGTCGAATGACTGGGGGGGCGGAGCCTGAGGGGAGCTATATGGACAGCTCTGCTGTGTGCTCTCTTTGCCACTTCCTGTAGGGATTGAGAATATCCCACAAGTAAGGATGAATCCGTGGACTGGATACACCGTAAGAGAAATTAATTTATCAGGTAAGCATAAATTCTGTTTTTTAACAATGTTCCAGTTTTATTTTATCTAATTTGCTTCGTTCACTTGGAATCTATTGTTAATAAGCAAACATAGGTAGGCTCAGAAGCAATACACTACTGTGAGCTAGCTGCTTGTCACTGTCTCACCCAAAATGTTCTCTAAACCTTAGTATAACATTGTTCTCCTTCAACAAAGGATACCAAAAAATAAAGACTATTTTATAATAGAAATAAATCTGAAATATAAAAATTGTGTGCTCTATCTGAAACCCAAAAGTTTTTTTTCATGATTATGTTCCTTTAATGTCTGTCAACTTGATTTAAATAATTTTTTAATAACATTTTGCTGTGAAGAAGGGGCATGTTATTTCTGCAGACGCAAATGCACAGTTTTGAGAACTACAAACCAAAAATATGTGATAATATCTTCAAGATAGAAAAATTGCCCAAAATAATCTGACAGAATCTTCTGGTAGAGCATGACATTGTGAATGAATTAATGGAATCAATTTACCAAAGAAAAATCACAGTCATGATTATACAGCATCTTCTATATAAATGATCGAAAAACTATTGATGATACTTAGGTATCCAACCATAGGGGGCGCTAGAGATAAACTTTAAAAATAGTTGTCAGTAATATACTTCAATTCAATACCATATAATTCAATACCACAATCGTAAACCACTTTTTAGTGATAACTTAGCTGATTCCTTGTCCTAGGGTGTAAGACAAAGGCCATTGTTCAAAAATTTCCCAATTTTTCCTTTTCAGTTGTGTCAATTCGTCTGTGCGTGGCATCCAGATTTGGTCGGTGGTGTGGTGACCCGATATAATGGGCAGCTCCTCTTATGTCAAACGAAGAAACAAAGATCTGTGAAGGGGATCACAAAAAAAGAGGGCGCCTCCTAATGCAGCATTGCGAGAGTAATGATATAGCGTTACATTTGATGATGATATACTCACAATGGGAGCAACACCAGTGTGCTAATTGGGACGGACTGGGGAATCACAGTGACCCAGCTACACTGATCCTGCGACAGGATGATGAACCCACGATATATCCAAAGAATAAGTAGGCTCAGGCTTCCATAAAAAGTAACAATTTATTGGTACAATTGTTTAAAAAATCTGGGGATGTGAACAGTTCCACCCCAATAGATAAAAATAAAATAGATAAGATGCCTGAGGAAACAGGCAGTCTGGCTGAGAAATGCGTTTTTAACGCTTGTTTTTATCTATTGGGGTGGAACTGTTCACATCCCCAGATTTTTTAAACAATTGTACCAATAAATTGTTACTTTTTATGGAAGCCTGAGCCTACTTATTCTTTGGATATATCGTGGGTTCATCATCCTGTCGCAGGATCAGTGTAGCTGGGTCACTGTGATTCCCCAGTCCGTCCCAATTAGCACACTGGTGCTGCTCCCATTGTGAGTATAATATCATCAAATGTAACGCTATATCATTACTCTCGCAATGCTGCACTAGGAGGCACCCTCTTTTTTTGTGATCCCCTTCACAGATCTTTGTTTCTATATAAATGAAAAACTAATCTATCTTTCAGGATTAATAACCTTTGGATTATAATGTATCTTAAATAGATATTTTGTTAAAAAGCATTTTTACAAAAAGATATGATTTAAATGCCAAAAATAACTTTTGAGCAAACTAACACCTGAAAACCCATCTTTTCAGATGCCTATAAGTCCATTACATACCATTTTTTTTACATTTATTTTCTGTACAGGATAAACCGTTATCCTCCAGCACCCTAAACCCTCTGCATATAAAATAATTTGGCTTTCAGTCAAGCACCTCCTGCTTCATACACAGAAACATAGAGGGCTAGATTACAGGTAGTGCGCTAGCATGCCCCATTGAAGTCTATGAGAGAAGAAGGTAGCACGGTCATAATATACAAAGTCCTGAAGTTGGCGTGCATCCGACTTTTGCTCGCTTGCTAACTTTTTCTTTCAACGTATAATATGCACACTAACCTGGCCACGTAAAATTTTTTATTTGACTGCAGTTATTGTGTGACACTTGTAATCTGGGCCAGATTATGTAGGCATTTAAGAACCATAGGCCTGACAAGTGTGTCTAAAATTCCTTTAAGTTTTAAGTTTATGTAGTCCATAGGATATACCAGGAATTTTTGAAGCCCTCTGCAGTGTTTGTCTTTACTACCTTTAATGGAAGTTTGTTCCATGAACCAACCACCCTTTCTGTGAAGCAGTGATTCTGCAATAGACTCTTGAACCTACTACCGTTCAGTTTTAAATCATGATCCCCTTCTTCTGGTGTTTGCGCTTTTTGTGAAAAATGCTTACAGCCTCAGATTAATTAAGCGACTCAATACACTTAAAAGTTTATATCATATAACCTGTTTGCCTTCTCTCCTCTAAGCTTTACATATTTAGTTAATTCACCCTTTCTTTGTAAGTTCTATTTTTTTAGACCATGTACCAAATTTAGTAGCCCTTTGGAGAGATTACAATTTATTTCTATCCTTCTGGAGATATGGCCCCCAAAACTGCACAAGATATTCAAGATTAGACCTAGTAATCTTTAAAGTGGCATAGGAACCGTACTATTTCCTATACAGATACCTCTACCTATACAGCTAAGTATTCTTCTAGCCTTAATTGATTCAATACAATTTTTTTTACCAAATTAGTTAAGTAACTTGAAAGAATAATCCTGTTCCTTTTTTTTTTTTTCCATACGTATTTAAACGGCGATTGCTAAAAGATGCATATAATCTCCATAGACAGTATTGGTTCATACTTGAGTTTGGTGACTTTAAATGGGACACTGTCATAGGATGTTTCAGGCCCCTATGTCCTTGCCTGTGTGCAGTAGGGGCATCACTAATTGGAAGGCTAGAGGCAGGTTAAGTATTCAGGGTTGTCCTGTGAAGGGAGCTGTGAGTGCGGCTGGATTACAAGGTTGCCCTAAAGAAAGAAAGCATAACATTGCTGATAGCACAAGATGCACACAGGACCTGCAGTATTCTATTAGTATTGCCACCTGTTTTACCTGCACTAAAAGTTGACCCTGCAGTTTTTTGGCCTGAAGACCTATGGGGAGTTTTTACAAAGCCACTGCTAACACCGTCAGTGTTTGGTTATTCTAATAGAAGTCCTGGTATTTTCATCTCTGATCTGCTTGCCTTGTTATTACTCCTGCTTAATCAATGGTTTACACACCAAGCCTTATGCTTGCCCCTTAATTAAGGATTAATTAATAGTTGCTGACTTCTGGAACAGAACCTTTTGGCTATCCTACCTCTGGAAGCAATACGAGTACAAAGAGAACTGTGCATCAGTTTCCATGGCCGAGCAGCTGTACACAAGCCTTACATCAGCATTCACAATGCCATTTGTCGACTATAGTGGTGTAAAGCACACCACCACTGAAGCAGTGGAAATATGATCCAGGAATCACTCTTCATTGTGGGGCAATCTGATTTAATAATGTGTGTGTGGTGAATGCCAGGAGAACGCTACTAACCAGATTTCAAAGTACCTACTATAAAGTTTGCAGGAAGAGGAGTAATGATCTGGGGCTGTTTTTCAGGGTTTGGGTTAAGATCCTTATTTGTAGAAAAGGGTCTTGATTCTACAAGATACAAAGTCATTTTAAACAATAGTGGGCTTCCAACTTTATAATAATAATTTGAGATTTATATAGCACTTTTCTCCCTGTGAGACTCAAAGCACTTTACAAATATACCAACATAAGACATAAAAGTTAGGAGTTTCTGAAGGTCAGATAAGCGGACTGAATGCCTGATGGAAGAGGTGGGTCTTTAGCTTTTTTTTAAAAGTCTGTAAGGACGGTCCCTCTCTGATTGCGCACGGTAAAGAGTTCCAGAAAGTAGGGGCAGCGTGGCAGAATGCTCTGGAGCCTGAGTTTGTCCTTATTCTTGGCACTGAGAGGAGGGATGTGTTGGCTGACCTAAGTGAACGGGATGGGATGTAGGGTATCAGGAGCTCTTTCAGGTACTGTGGGCCTTGGTTGTTTAAGGCTTTGAAGGTCAGCAGGCCAATTTTAAAATATGTTCGCCATTTAATTGGAAGCCAATGCAGGGAGTGGAGAACAGGTGTTATGTGGCAGGAGCGAGTTTGATTGGTCAATAGTCTTGCTGCTGCGTTTTGTACTGTCTGAAGGCGATGGAGTTCTTTTTTCGGGAGGCCCAAGTAAAGTGCATTGCAGTAATCTAGCCTAGAGGATACAAATGCATGGATTAATGTTGGCATATCATCCGGTGGAATTAAGTGTTGTATCCTGGCTATGTTTTTCAGATGAAAGTAGGCAGATTTTATTACGGAGGAAATCTGCTGTTTAAAAGATAGTCCAGCGTCAATCAGCACTCCGAGGTTTCGTAACTTTGATGAACTAACGAGTTCAGAGCCTCCAAGCTCCAGGCCAGTTGGGTGATTGTGGGATATTTTTGATGCCCGGGGTCCCCTCACCAAGAGTATTTCTGTTTTGTCCGGGTTCACTTTGAGACAGCTAGCATTCATCCATTCTATGAGGTCTGTTAAGCAACTGTTTATGCGGCATGCTGGGTCTGTAGTATCTGGAGCAAAGGAGAAGTAGAGTTGTGTGTCATCAGCGTAACAATGATACCTTAGGCCATGTCGGTTAATGATGTCCCTCAGTGGTAGTAAGTAAATTGCGAATAGCATGGGAGACAGGATAGATCCTTGTGGAACTCCACAGGCCAGTTCTGTTGGTGCTGATGAGCTTGATCCTGATATTACTCTCTGTGATGTACCAGCGAGGAAGGATTTAAACCAGTTAAGGACTGTGCCTCCTAGACCACAGATGTACTGCAAGCGCCCTATTAGAATCCTATGGTCAATGGTGTCAAATGCAGCTGAGAGATCCAGGAGGATTAGAATGGAGTAATCACCTTTGTCTCTTGCCATGAGGAGATCATTTAGCACTCGGACTAGCGCTGTTTCATTGCTGTGGCGGCATCTGAAGCCTGACTGGAAAGGATCAAATATGTTTAGGCGTGATAGATGGGCTTCCAGTTGAGTTGCCACTACTTTTTCAATTATTTTCCCCAGAAATGGGAGGTTGGATACTGGTCTGTAATTAGTCATGCAGTCTGGGTCTAATAAAGGTTTCTTTAGGAGTGGTTTTACCACAGCTTCTTTTAGAGGATCTGGAAAGTCTCCTGTTTTTAGTGAACACTGCACTATTTTTGTGAGGACTGGGGCGAGTGTTTCAATGCATCCAGATATGAGCTGAGTTGGAGCAGGGTCTAAGTCACACGTAGTAGGGTGCAACTTTTGTATGGTGTTTTTAACTTCTTTTATATCCACATTTGTAAAAGTGGACCATAAACTGGGGCAGTCTGGCATTCCATTGTAGTGGTTCTGGTGTGTAACTGTTTGGCCTGCTGTGATAGCGGTTCGGATTGAGGAAATCTTGTCTCTGAAGAAGTTCGCAAATGCTTCACATTTATCCTGAGAAAAGTTGGTGGGGCTAAGCATGCATGCTGGTTTGCAGAGCCTTTCTACTGTGTGAAACAGTTGCCTGGGTCTATTGTGGGAGAGTGCAATTTCGCGTGATAAAAATGAAGATTTTTTCTGAGTTATCTTGGATTGATATTTATTTAGATGTTTGGTAAGAGCGGCTTTATCCTCTGGATTATGTGTTCTGCGCCACTTTCTCTCGAGCTTACGTCCTGTTCTTTTCATTTCTCTGATGGAGCTATCAAACCATGGTGCATTGTTGTGGGTTTGGACAGTGCTTATGCGAGATGGTGCAATGTTTTCTAGGGTGTCTCTCATGGTTTTGTTGTAGAGTCGGACTAAGGAGCTGGGGTCTTCGCAGGTGCCCATTAGTTCACTTAGATCCATATGTGATGCTACATCCAGTGGTGTCACCCCTTTTAATGAGCGGTGTTTGACCAGGTTCTGAGGCTGGTGTCTGGTTGATTGTGATACAATGGAGAAGTGAATAAAGTGGTGGTCTGACCAGGTAACTGGGTTTACAGTTACTGGTGACACTTCTAGTCCAGACTGAAACACTAGATCAAGTGTATGACCTTTTCTGTGGGTGGGAGTGGTGACGGTTTGTGTAAAGCCGAATGTACTCATCAAGCTGAAGAGAATCCTGCCCAAGCAGGAATAGGGTGTTGTCAATCCAAGTGTTGAAGTCTCCTAATATAAACCATCTGGGGTGTTCAAGGATTAAGTCAGCCAAAAGGTCTGGGAGTTCCTGAAGAAATCTCTTCCCATCTCCTGGGGGTCTGTATATTAGCAGTATTCGGAATCCTCTCTCTATTGAGAGGCTGGCAGCTACACATTCAAATGATTGTGTTTTGTGGACTGATATTGGTCTGGGATTTAAGGATGATTTTGCACAGATCATAACTCCGCCTCCCTTGCGATCTTGTCTCGGGCGGTGGAACACTGTGTAATTGTCTGGAATAGCTGCCTCTAGAATAGACCCTGCATTTTCATCTAACCATGATTCTGTGATGCATGCTAATTCGCATGTTTCAATAAGGTCGGAAATAATAGCGGTTTTGTTCTTTATTGATCTGGCATTGCATAGGATTGCTCTGATAGGACAGTCTTGGGATTCTGAGTTTTTGCTCTGTACTTTGGAGACAACGGGTGGACAGGGTGGTGGGGCAGCTGTGATAGTGTCAGGATATAGAACTTTAAATTTTGATTTTCCTCCACGACAGCCCCTGTCGGTCCCTTTGAAAATGCTGAGTGATTTTAGGGTAGCCACTAGTGAGGGACTGAGTGCTGCGACCGCTTTTTGGGGTCTTAGGAGTGCAGATGTGAGGGCGTATAGGTGGTCATTCCCTCTGCAGTGAAGGGGTTAAAATAACTTCTAGTATTTGTAGGAATGTTAGCAGTGGGGGCTGGTTACTTTGCCCTGCTCTATAGAATTCAGGCCAGAGTGAGGTGTGAGATTTTGCACTTCAGGCTGCATTGTAGATAACAGATAAGAAAGCATGCAGGGGTTTTAAAACCAATATATTTTAGTAAAATAGACTTACTCAATTAGTTTTTCTTATGTTTAGAAATAAAATCTGAGCATTGCTAAATGGATGATGAAATCCAAAACCCAATTTGTGCATTGGTTGAGTCTTTTTTCTTTTTTTTTTTTTTTTTTTTTTTTAGTTTAAGTGTACCTTGTTTGTGGTGTTCAGCTGAAGATATCTCTTTCTGGTAGTAAGATGGTCCGGTGGGAGTATATTTCCATCCGTTGAGTATCTCACTTTAGTAATGTCATCCGTTCAATTTTTATGAGTCTAGTTGTGCGTTATGTGGAGTCTGTATTGGTCCTTGAAATAATTATGATGAATTTTGAATGTAAGAAGGTTAAAATTAAGATAAATCCAGAAGAGGTCAGGAGCCTGAGGAAAGTGTGGCAGCCAGCAGCGGCGCCTCCCCCTTTTTGAACTTTGTGGCAACAGTTTGGGTAAGTCTATTTACCGTCTTTTCATTGTCTTTTCGACTGTGTCCCTGTGCACAAAGCAAGATCAATGAAAGGATGGCTTGACTATTTTGCTGTGGATGGACTCAAGTGGCCAGCACATAGCTCCAAACTTCAACCCCATTGAGTGCCTTTGGGAGAATTTGCAATGCCAAATGCAAGCCAGACCTTCTCATCCAACATTAGTGCCTGACCTCACAAATACTTTTTTGGCTGATTGGGCACAAGTTCCCTCAGACACTGCAGCATCTTGTTTAAATCCTTAAAGCCACCTTCCCTAAAGAGAGTTGGCTTTTATAGGTGCAATGGATGATGGGGGGGGGGGGGGTGGAGCAATTAAATATTAATGCCTTTGTTTTTGGAATTTGAGGACTAACACGCTAATATAAGTGTAATGGTCAGGTGCTCACATACTTGACATATATTTTATATTTTGGCTGTCTAATACTTCTTGGTGCTATGAGGTCACTTACTCTGGTGTAACAAACAGGGCCTGACCGCTTACCCTTTACACTCCTCATATTCTAAGTTCTGTTAATCCCAAGATGATCAAGGCTAAGCACCTCTCTTCTTATGTTGGATATGAGCATTTTTATTCCCTCCTTTTTTGTCGTCTCTTCCACTTTTCTGCTACAAAGGGAAGCACATTAGAGGTTGTGAAGGTGCTGTTTGGTTTTGGATCTTAAGGGACAGTCAACTGTAGCTAATAGGCATCAACTTTTTTCTTGAGTGGTCTTCTTTGGGCACCCCCATATTTCCACAGTGATTGGTTTCAGCATGCTTGTTTAATTACTGTCAGAGATCACAATGAACTTGTAGATGGAATATGTGTTTCTCCACAAATTCAGAAATATTCCATACTGCATTAACCTTATATAAAGGGATAGTACACCCCAACATTTTCTTTTATGATTCAGATAGAACATACAATTTTAAACAACTTTCCAATTTAAGTCTATTAAATTGTCTTCATTCTCTTGTTATCATTGCTGAAGGGTCAACATTGCACTATTGACAGGAAGCTGAAAATATCTATTTAGCCAATCACAAGATATAAATGTGTGCAGGCATCAATTAGCAGCAGCTCCCACTAGTGTATGATATGTGCTTATTCATTTTTTAACAAGTTATACTAAGAGAACGAAGCACATTTGAAAATAGAAGTGAATTTAAAAGTGTCTTAAAATGACATGCTCTATCTGAATCATTCAAGTTTAATTTTGACTTTCCTATCCCTTTAAACAGTTTGTTGTAGCAATATTTTCTCACCAGAGGTTTTCAGTGTTTCTGCAACATTTCTGTCTCATTTGAAGTAAACCTCTGTAGTGCTGGCTTCATATTTTTAGCTTTCAGTAGAGGTCTTCCCTTTATGAAAGTTATTTCTTTTGTAAAATTAGTCCATAGCATGTGGGAGTATTTCCTGCCACTAGGAGGAGGTCAAGATCTCTCACAAGACCTTTTAATCCCTCCCACCTCCTCTCCCACTCAGATTGTTCTTGGTCTCCAATGAGAGAGGTTGAGAGATGTGCTCAGAATATAATAAAATCTTGCTTTCAATTTCATTATTTATTGGGGACTCAGACTTGATTTTAGACCCAGTAACTCTCTTCCATCTTCAATCAGGGATGACTTCAGGATAATTTCTCCAAGATTCAGAGTGGAGCAAAAGGTGTAAATGAATACCTCAGTTATGGCATGTCAGTACCCTCACTGGTAATTCTCTCTGCCAGAATTGCCCATAGGTGTCGCAGGACCCCATCCCTTAGCCTCCATCCGAGAGGTTGCAGGTATATCTGCAAGTATCATCTGCGGTATATTTACTTGCACTGGATGGGCTCTCTACTGGATTAGCATTCCGTAAGGGAGAAAGACATCAGCAAGCTGGTAAGATACAGTGTAGGGTTGCTGCAGTCAGTCCAGGTAAGTGACTCAGACACTAAGCATTTCTGGTATTCAGTCTTAAAATACCTCTTATTTCATTCCCCTTTTACCCCTTAGCAGCTTTCACTATGTTTTTGCCTTGGGTTTACTCTATTTCCACCCAAAAGAACAAAGCATCACTGCCTCTTTAAGGCATAAAGCAGTTAGCGGTTCCACTCATTGTGGATGCGGTTAGGGTGGGAGGCAGAGGAGGAATCAGAGGGGCTTGTATTCATTTTTTTGTATCAAGTGTGTTTTTTGTGATTTTACTCAGTCTTTCGCCTACATATTGTTCCAGAGTTAAGCTCCACTCCCCTCTCCCTCACCAGGTCAATAGATGGCTATTTGCTCAGGACCTGTCTGCAGGCATTGCAAGCTATTTGGGCTCAGTTTTAACATTTTCTTTTCCCAGGAGGAGGTGGGTAGGTAAATTTGTTACTGATTGTAAACCATTTGGAATTCTGTCTGACGTTTGGGGTTCTTAGGTATGCATATAAGGTGTTGGTGTATTTTCTCCTCAAATGACCCTGAACCAGTAAATGATTCCACTTTTATATTTAAAGTGGATCCTAAATGCTTCCAGCTTCAGGAGGTTTTGAATACATTAAAACTATCAGAACAGAATCCAGAGGATTCCAAGCCTTGAATAAGTTAAATCAAATCTTTAAAGCTCCACCCAAAGTGCCTAAGGCCTTTAAAGCACCACGCTTGGTTACAGAATATATAGCCAAAGAATGGAAGAAAGCAGGCATTCCTTATGCACCTTCTAACAGGTTAAAAAGCTTGTATCCACTTTTACAAAATAATTTAAAAGCCTGGAAGTAGTCCCTAAGGTTAATAGAGCTATTTCCACCTTAGCTAGATGCACTACTATCCCTATGGAGCATAGTTATTTGTTTAGGGATTAATAAATCACAAATCTGAGGCCTGCCTTAAGAAATTATTTTCCCAATCAGCTCTTCATCTTAGACCTGCAGTAGCAATTGCCGGTGTGGCTTCATTCTGGTGTGATTTTATTTCTCAGATGGTTTCTGATGAATCGTCTGAGGATATTCTCAACTGCATTAAAGTCCTTAAGATGACTAATGATTTATTTTGTAATGCACTCTTTGAAATCATTAAAAATTATGTCAATATATGCATTGCTGTTTTATTCAGGAGAGTTTTATGGCTTAAATTTTGGCAAGCTGATATGGTCTCTAAGAATATGCTAGTCCCTTTTGAAGGGAAGATGCTTTTTGATTGGAATTGCTCCAGACACCTACCTAGGTATCTCGTCAACAAAACATACCTTGAGAGGGAAGCAATTTGATAACAGAAGTAAATTGAAAACTTGTTTAAAATTGTCTGAATCACAAAATAAATGTTTTGGGTTTCATATCCCTTTAAACTGCCTGACTGGTGTGAAGCGGCAATCATTGTACTGTCTTTAATAACGTGAATTTAATTTGTTAATTGCGGGACAGCAGAAAAAAGGGGGTGCTACGGTGCTGTTAAACAATTAAAGAAAAATTTATTTTTTATTATAATGTTATAAATTGAGAGCCTCTGTCCTTGTCTCCAGTTTGGACAGACCTAATTTCACTTAGGAAACAGTTCCCACACAACTGTGGTGTTCAGAATAATGGAGTTTTATCACTGTTATTGTCTTCCATTATGCGTCAATGTCATATTGCCTAAGACTATTTCTGCTGGTATTGGTTTACACATACATACATGACTCTGAGTAGGGTCATACTGATGACAATGCCAGGGTTATTACTAGGTGCCATTTTTGCTAAAGGTGCTTTTTCATTAAGGTTTATGTGGACATCTTTTTCTTTCATAAAATAGTGAGAGTCCATGGCCTATCACATGTGGGTTTAAAGTCCAGTCCTACAGGAGGAGGAAAAACACCCCACACAACAGAGCTTTAATTCCTTCAACTTTCCTTGATTCCTTAGTACATTTTTTGCTTCCAACAAGGCTTGATGGTGAAAGTGCTGATCTACACATTGATTGAAAGGGGTTTCTGAGACCAATGTGAGACCAATAATCCAGGAATAGGACATATTTATGTAAATGAGTAAATTGGCAGTGAAAGTAATTCTTCAGCTGGAATGTGTCACTTGCCTTCCACAGGTGTCGCTAGAACTTGTCCTGCAGCCACCCCCTGTTGATGAGTCAAGGAACTCCTTCCTTAGATCCTGTTTTAGTGTGTATTACATATGACAGGCTCTTCTACTGGAAGGAGGTCTCCTGCAGCTTAGTAAGCACAGTGAGTGCTGACAAGTAGGTACTTTCACTCACATAGCCACCAAGCTATCTGCATGAATATGTACACATGATTCACATAGCCCGGGGAAAAGCTACATACACCAGATAACACGATATACAGCTTTAGGCACGTTTACTGTAAAATTGAGGTCCTGTCTCTTTAAATTTTTCGGTGCAAATGTCCAACAGCCAGCTTTGGCATCTTTCTCTCAGGAAAGACCTTCTCTCTCAAGCTCCCTTGTTCCATTAAACCTTATATCTCAATTTTACAGCATGGCAATTAAATGTCAGATTTTTGCTCAGAAAGGTTTTTCAGATCAAGGTTTTCATTCAGGCTAGAAAGCCTGTTACAAGGTATATTTGGTCCCAAAAGTTGTCCTTACCTGATTTAAGTCTAAGCATTGCCATTGTATTTCTTACAGTTGTAATTTTTCTGGATGAAAGTTTATCATCCAATTAACTTAAAGCCCACATTTCTGTCCTTTCAGTCTTGTATCACAATAATGTTTCAAGACTTCCTGACAATCAAGCCTTTGTTCAAGCTTTGGTCAGGATAAGACCGATTACCAGGTCTGCTTCCCCTCCCTGGAACCTAAACTTGGTTTTAAGGGTTCTTCAGGCTCAACTGTTTGAACCTATGCATGGTCTGGACATTCAACTGATTGCTTTGAAATGCTCTCTTTCTCTTGGCTATATTTGTGATTGTTCCTACCTGATTTTTTTTCAATCATGGTAAAGCAGTTTTATGAACAACCTACTCTTTCCTTCCTAATGTGGTTTCTTGTGAAAGCACCAATTAAGAAATTGTAGTCCAATCTCTGTCCAGCGTTACAAAAATGGTAGAGAGAGATTACATCTTAACTTAGATGTACTAATGGCCTTGAAATGTTATCTTTATGCCACTAAATAATTTAGAAAGCTACTACAATCCTCTTGGCTTAAAGCTTTGATTTGTGTAGCATACCTAGTATTTGAGAAGTCTACCCCTAAACAAATTACTGCTCATTCTACTACTAGAGCAGTCGCCACCACTTTTAGAAATTAATCTTCCTTTGTTCAGACTTCCAAGGCAGATACATGGTCATCTTTACATACCTTTACGCAGTTATACCATTTTTGAAAGAGCTTTTGGTAGGAAAGTTCTGTGGACCAAGTTCCTCTACCAGCCTACAGTTTTTACCATCCTATTTCATGGTGTTCTTGTGGATTTTACAGCTTGTGTATAGGATCCCATGTGTGATGGCTTGTGGACTCTCAAGCTTCACTTGAGAAAATGTATATATCCCAAAAGACACTGATGCTTGAGGTCAGCTTTGTTGCCCCAACTTGTCAACACAGAGAGTGATAGTACAAAGTGTCTCTATCCAAACACTGGAGGTCCATTCCGTTTTTAATTGTTTGATCAACTTGGAATATGATTTTATGAATGTTAGGCCTTTCAGACACCTTTTCTGTTGGACATACCATGTTTGATATTAACATAATCCTCATGTCACAAGAGGATTGCTTATATGAGTTTATATCCTGGGTATACATAACAAAAGGTTATGAGTTGTTCTATAATTTGAGCCAAGGTCTCACCGTTTTTATGACCTGCCATAAACAGGAGGCGTGCTTACTTTCCCTGTCCACTGTGAAAGGGGTGTGTCAGAAATCTGACTATAACTATTTTCAACAATAATTTTGTCATTCTATATGAGAAGCTGTTCCTAACAGTGTGTCTGGCCTTTTTCCAATTCCATGTCCCTGAAGTGGAGGCTATATTATTTTATGGTAAAGTTGTAGGTTCTGTTATTTCTCCTTTTTTTTTTTTAAACTGTTTGCTGTGCGTAAATTGTTTAACTCTGTTTTGTTTTTTATATAAATGCACTGACTCTTTTTTTCTCATAATAAATGTTCCTTTCTTAAGTTGTAGCCCTAATGATAGCCGCTTCGGATGATATTCCGTTTGCTCAGTTTCTCATGGGGCCTCTGCAGCTTTGTATACTTCAGCTATGGTGCAGGCATCTGTATTAGTTCCCTTAGAATAATTTTTATGGATACCATGACAAGGCAGTCCCTGTCTTGATGGCTGAATTATCAGCCTATCTTTCTGGGAGCTTATTTTAAGACTCATGTGATCTGTGAGGATGACAGTTTTGGGGGTCTCTAAAAGTGTAAGGAGTTTGGTCTCCTTGGGTGTAGTGTTTTGCAATAAATGTTTTACAGCTTTGTGTATTTTCAAGGCCCTTTAGAGTTTGCTCCTGCTAAGTAGTCTTATCTGTGTTTTTTATTCAGACAATGTCACAGCAGTGGTATATATCAATCATCAAGAGGTAACTATCAGTCCTTAGCCATGAGGAAAGTATCTCAGATTCCTTCCTGGGCAGAGGGCAATTGTTGTCTATTCTTTGCAGTTTATTTACTAGGGGTGAGTAACTGGGAAGCAGATTTTCTATTTTTTTAGTCCCTGCATTCAGGGTAATGCTTTTTTTAATCTGGATGTTTTCTATTAGATTGTGATTCGTTGGGGTCTCCCAAAGGTAAATCTGATGGTTTCTCTGTTGAACATTTTTTTTTTTTTTTGAGGTCCAGGGTTCCTCAGACAGAGTTTGTGGATGCTCTTATAGCTCGTTGGTTGTTTTATTTAGCCTATATCTTTTTCTCCTCTGGTTCTTTATCCACAGTTGATTGCTGGGATCAATCAGGATAGATCATCTGTAATACTATTTGCTCTGGCTTGGCCTCATAGAATCTGGTTTGCGTATCTAGTACATATGTCTAGTTGTCCTCCATGGCCTTTTTCTCTGTGGCTAGATCTAATAACTTTATGATATTAATTTTGTTTATTCTGTGTACTTTTCCCCATTATGTACCTGAGAAACACTTGTAGAAGATAAAGGAACAAGATATATAATGAAGAATGGCAGGTCATCTTTCCATAACCCCTGAAGAGGTTCTGCTACAATATATAAGAATACAAGAATAGTATTAGTGGTTCATTGCTGATACTTGAGCGGTTGTTTGGGGCACACAATTGTAGGGATGTGTGGCTTTTTTTACCTCCGGTGTCTGAGGAGTCCAACATAGTCCTTCATCTCCTCTTTAGTTAGGTGTAGTATTAGTGGTTAATTGCTGATAGTTGAGCGGTTGTTTAGGGCACACAATTGTAGGGATGTGTGACTTTTCTCCAACATAGGTGTGTCCGGTCCACGGCGTCATCCTTACTTGTGGGATATTCTCTTCCCCAACAGGAAATGGCAAAGAGCCCAGCAAAGCTGGTCACATGATCCCTCCTAGGCTCCGCCTACCCCAGTCATTCTCTTTGCCGTTGTACAGGCAACATCTCCACGGAGATGGCTTAGAGTTTTTTAGTGTTTAACTGTAGTTTTTATTATTCAATCAAGAGTTTGTTATTTTAAAATAGTGCTGGTATGTACTATTTACTCTGAAACAGAAAAGAGATGAAGATTTCTGTTTGTATGAGGAAAATGATTTTAGCAACCGTTACTAAAATCCATGGCTGTTCCACACAGGACTGTTGAGAGGAATTAACTTCAGTTGGGGGAACAGTGAGCAGTCTTTTGCTGCTTGAGGTATGACACATTCTAACAAGACGATGTAATGCTGGAAGCTGTCATTTTCCCTATGGGATCCGGTAAGCCATTTTTATTCAGACAGTAAATAAGGGCTTCACAAGGGCTTATTAAGACTGGAGACATTTTCTGGGCTAAATCGATCATATTTACACATATTTAGCCTTGAGGAATCATTTAATCTGGGTATTTTTTGTAAAATAATATCGGCAGGCACTGTTTTAGACACCTTATTCTATAGGGGTTTTCCCTAATCATAGTCAGAGCCTCATTTTCGCGCCGGTATGGCGCACTTGTTTTTGAGAACAGCATGACATGCAGCTGCATGTGTGTGGAGCTCTGATACATAGAAAAGTCTTTCTGAAGGCATCATTTGGTATCGTATTCCCCTTTGGGCTTGGTTGGGTCTCAGCAAAGCAGATTCCAGGGACTGTAAAGGGGTTAAATATAAAAACGGCTCCGGTTCCGTTATTTTAAGGGTTAAAGCTTCCAAATTTGGTGTGCAATACTTTTAAGGCTTTAAGACACTGTGGTGAAATTTTGGTGAATTTTGAACAATTCCTTCATACTTTTTCGCAATTGCAGTAATAAAGTGTGTTCAGTTTAAAATTTAAAGTGACAGTAACGGTTTTATTTTAAAACGTTTTTTGTGCTTTGTTATCAAGTTTATGCCTGTTTAACATGTCTGAACTACCAGATAGATTGTGTTCTGACTGTGGGGAAGCCAAGGTTCCTTCTCATTTAAATAGATGTGATTTATGTCATAAAAAATTTTAGTAAAAATGATGCCCAAGATGATTCCTCAAGTGAGGGGAGTAAGCATGGTACTGCATCATCCCCTCCTTCGTCTACACCAGTCTTGCCCATACAGGTGGCCCCTAGTACATCTAGCGCGCCAATACTCCTTACTATGCAACAATTAACGGCTGTAATGGATAATTCTATCAAAAACATTTTAGCCAATATGCCCACTTATCAGCGAAAGCGCGACTGCTCTGTTTTAGAAAATACTGAAGAGCATGAGGACGCTGATGATATTGTTTCTGAAGGGCCCCTACACCAGTCTGAGGGGGCCAGGGAGGTTTTGTCTGAGGGAGAAATTTCAGATTCAGGAAAAATTTCTCAACAAGCTGAACCTGATGTGATTACTTTTAAATTTAAGTTGGAACATCTCCGCGCTCTGCTTAAGGAGGTGTTATCCAATTTGGATGATTGTGATTATCTGGTCATTCCAGAAACACTATGTAAAATGGACAAGTTCCTAGAGGCCCCGGGGCCCCCCGAAGCTTTTCCTATACCCAAGCGGGTGGCGTACATTGTTAATAAAGAATGGGACAGGCCCGGTATACCTTTCGTACCTCCCCCCATATTTAAAAAAAATTGTTTCCTATAGTCGACCCCAGAAAGGACTTATGGCAGACAGTCCCCAAGGTCGAGGGGGCGGTTTCTACTCTAAACAAGCGCACCACTATACCCATAGAAGATAGTTGTGCTTTCCAAGATCCTATGGATAAAAAATTAGAAGGTTTGCTAAAAAAGATGTTTGTTCAGCAAGGTTACCTTCTACAACCAATTGCATGCATTGTCCCTGTCACTACAGCCGCGTGTTTCTGGTTCGATGAGCTAGAAAAGGCGATTATTAGTAATTCTTCTTCTTATGAGGAGATTATGGACAGAATTCGTGCTCTTAAATTGGCTAATTCTTTTACCCTAGACGCCACCTTGCAATTGGCTAGGTTAGCGGCGAAAAATTCTGGGTTTGCTATTGTGGCGCGCAGAGCGCTTTGGTTAAAATCTTGGTCAGCGGATGCGTCTTCCAAGAACAAATTGCTCGACATTCCTTTCAAGGGGAAAACACTGTTTGGCCCTGACTTGAAAGAGATTATCTCTGATATCACTGGGGGCAAGGGCCACGCCCTTCCTCAGGATAGGTCTTTCAAGGCCAAAAATAAACCTAATTTTCGTCCCTTTCGCAGAAACGGACCAGCCCCAAGTGCTACGTCCTCTAAGCAGGAGGGTAATACTTCTCAAGCCAATCCAGCCTGGAGACCAATGCAAGGCTGGAACAAAGGAAAGCAGGCCAAGAACCCTGCCACTGCTCCCAAGACAGCATGAGATGCGGGCCCCCGATCCGGGACCGGATTTGGTGGGGGGCAGACTCTCTCTCTTCACTCAGGCTTGGGCAAGAGATGTTCTGGATCCTTGGGCGCTAGAAATAGTCTCCCAAGGTTATCTTCTGGAAGTGATTCATCCTGTTCCATTAAAAGAACGAGGGATGGGGTTCTACTCCAATCTGTTCGTAGTTCCCAAAAAAGAGGGAACGTTCAGACCAATCTTAGATCTCAAGATCCTAAACAAGTTTCTCAAGGTTCCTTCGTCCAAAATGGAAACCATTCGAACAATCCTTCCATCCAGGAAGGTCAATTTTTGACCACGGTGGATTTAAAGGATGCGTATCTACATATTCCTGTCCACAAGGAACATCATCGGTTCCTAAGGTTCGCATTCCTGGACAAGCATTACCAGTTTGTGGCGCTTCCTTTCGGATTAGCCACTGCTCCAAGGATTTTCACAAAGGTACTAGGGTCCCTTCTGGCGGTGCTAAGACCAAGGGGCATTGCTGTAGTACCTTACTTGGACGACATTCTGATTCAAGCGTCGTCCCTTCCTCAAGCAAAGGCTCACACGGACATAGTCCTGGCCTTTCTCAGATCTCACGAATGGAAAGTGAACGTGGAAAAGAGTTCTCTATCTCCGTCGACAAGAGTTCCCTTCTTGGGAACAATAATAGACTCCTTAGAAATGAGGATTTTTCTGACAGAGACCAGAAAAACAAAACTTCTAAACTCTTGTCGGATACTTCATTCCGTTCCTCTTCCTTCCATAGCGCAGTGCATGGAAGTGATAGGTTTGATGGTAGCGGCAATGGACATAGTTCCTTTTGCGCGCATTCATCTGAGACCATTACAACCAGTGGAATGGGGACTATACAGACTTGTCTCCGAAGATACAAGTAAATCAGAGGACCAGAGACTCACTCCGTTGGTGGCTGTCCATGGACAACCTGTCACAAGGGGTGACCTCCCGCAGACCAGAGTGGGTCATTGTCACGACCGACGCCAGTCTGATGGGCTGGGGCGCGGTCTGGGGATCCCTGAAAGCTCAGGGTCTTTGGTCTCGGGAAGAATCTCTTCTACCGATAAATATTCTGGAACTGAGAGCGATATTCAATGCTCTCAAGGCTTGGCCTCAGCTAGCGAGGGCCAAGTTCATACGGTTTCAATCAGACAACATGACGACTGTTGCGTACATCAACCATCAGGGGGGAACAAGGAGTTCCCTGGCGATGGAAGAAGTGACCAAAATCATTCAATGGGCGGAGACTCGCTCCTGCCACCTGTCTGCAATCCACATCCCAGGAGTGGAAAATTGGGAAGCGGATTTTCTGAGTCGTCAGACATTGCATCCGGGGGAGTGGGAACTCCATCCGGAAATCTTTGCCCAAATCACTCAACTGTGGGGCATTCCAGACATGGATCTGATGGCCTCTCGTCAGAACTTCAAGGTTCCTTGCTACGGGTCCAGATCCAGGGATCCCAAGGCGACTCTAGTAGATGCACTAGTAGCACCTTGGACCTTCAAACTAGCTTATGTATTCCCGCCGTTCCCTCTCATCCCCAGGCTGGTAGCCAGGATCAATCAGGAGAGGGCGTCGGTGATCTTGATAGCTCCTGCGTGGCCACGCAGGATTTGGTATGCAGATCTGGTGAATATGTCATCGGCTCCACCATGGAAGCTACCTTTGAGACGAGACCTTCTTGTTCAAGGTCCGTTCGAACATCCGAATCTGGTCCCACTCCAGCTGACTGCTTGGAGATTGAACGCTTGATCTTCTCAAAGCGAGGGTTCTCAGATTCTGTTATTGATACTCTTGTTCAGGCCAGAAAGCCTGTAACTAGAAAAATTTACCACAAAATTTGGAAAAACTATATCTGTTGGTGTGAATCTAAAGGATTCCCTTGGGACAAGGTTAAGATTCCTAAGATTCTATCCTTCCTTCGAGAAGGATTGGAAAACGGATTATCTGCAAGTTCCTTGATGGGACAGATTTCTGCCTTGTCTGTGTTACTTCACAAAAAGCTGGCAGCTGTGCCAGATGTTCAAGCCTTTGTTCAGGCTCTGGTTAGAATCAAGCCTGTTTACAAACCTTTGACTCCTCCTTGGAGTCTCAACTTAGTTCTTTCAGTTCTTCAGGGGGTTCCGTTTGAACCCTTACATTCCGTTGATATTAAGTTATTATCTTGGAAAGTTTTGTTTTTGGTTGCAATTTCTTCTGCTAGAAGAGTTTCAGAATTATCTGCTCTGCAGTGTTCTCCTCCTTATCTGGTGTTCCATGCAGACAAGGTGGTTTTACGTACTAAACCTGGTTTTCTTCCAAAAGTTGTTTCTAACAAAAACATTAACCAGGAGATAGTCGTGCCTTCTCTGTGTCCGAAACCAGTTTCGAAGAAGGAACGTTTGTTGCACAATTTGGATGTTGTTCGCGCTCTAAAATTCTATTTAGATGCTACAAAGGATTTTAGACAAACATCTTCCTTGTTTGTTGTTTATTCTGGTAAAAGGAGAGGTCAAAAAGCAACTTCTACCTCTCTCTCTTTTTGGATTAAAAGCATCATCAGATTGGCTTACGAGACTGCCGGACGGCAGCCTCCTGAAAGGATCACAGCTCCTTCCACTAGGGCTGTGGCTTCCACATGGGCCTTCAAGAACGAGGCTTCTGTTGATCAGATATGTAGGGCAGCGACTTGGTCTTCACTGCACACTTTTACCAAATTTTACAAGTTTGATACTTTTGCTTCTTCTGAGGCTATTTTTGGGAGAAAGGTTTTGCAAGCCGTGGTGCCTTCCATTTAGGTGACCTGATTTGCTCCCTCCCTTCATCCGTGTCCTAAAGCTTTGGTATTGGTTCCCACAAGTAAGGATGACGCCGTGGACCGGACACACCTATGTTGGAGAAAACAGAATTTATGTTTACCTGATAAATTACTTTCTCCAACGGTGTGTCCGGTCCACGGCCCGCCCTGGTTTTTTAATCAGGTCTGATAATTTATTTTCTTTAACTACAGTCACCACGGTATCATATGGTTTCTCCTATGCAAATATTCCTCCTTAACGTCGGTCGAATGACTGGGGTAGGCGGAGCCTAGGAGGGATCATGTGACCAGCTTTGCTGGGCTCTTTGCCATTTCCTGTTGGGGAAGAGAATATCCCACAAGTAAGGATGACGCCGTGGACCGGACACACCGTTGGAGAAAGTAATTTATCAGGTAAACATAAATTCTGTTTTTTTTACCTCCGTTGTCTGAGGAGTCCAACATAGTCCTTCATCTCCTCTTTAGTTAGGTGCAATGTATCGGAAAAACACTTGCTTCAATGAAGTTGGCCTGAAAAGTGATGTCCACATTGATGTGCAATAGGCTAACACAGAGCTTACAGATGTGTGTAAATCTCTCTTAGCAGCTGGCTCTGCCCCCCTGCACTTTTTTTTTCTAAGTGGATGGTATGCATATTCAAAACCTACTGAATGGGGCACATTCTTCTAGGCCATGGGTATCCAGCTCAATGTAACTGTGGGCCGCTGGCCAAGTGTTGTTCTCCCAAGGGGGCTGCTTGAACTGAGTAAGTGCCCTGGAACTGGATATACTAAGTACTGGAAGTGACATTTACCCAAGCAGTAGTGTATGGTGGGAGTTGTATCCACAATAGACATACACAGTTGTCTATATGTATCTTATAAGTGCCAAGTGTAGTGACCATTCTGGAACTATATAACAAACTGACATTTATCCAAGCAGTGCATGGTAGGAGTCTATACTGGATGCTTGTCTTTATATTTATCTTGTGAGTGCCTAAATAGAACATCAACTAGTTACACCTCTTAGAATCTTAAAAAAATTGACAGCCTAAATTAATGGTTTACCTATTAAACAAGGGAGGACAAGATGAAACTATCTTGAGGGCCGCATATCTAGGCTTTATCTACCTCATGGACAGTGGTAGCAGATGCTTTGCTTACAGATATCATCAAATACCTTCCTCTCCAATTCCAAATGAAATGTTGTTGCAACATTTGGCAGAAAAGTCTTGCATGAAGATCTTTCTCATAAATAGAAACCTTTTTTATGGCATGTTTTGCTTAATTTTATTTATTCTGCTCCTATAATCCCTTGCTTTAAATATTAATTCCTCATTGGTGTAGGTTAGAGTGAAGAAAGATTGTTGGAAATGAAAACTGAATTCCATATATTCCCATAACTTTACTTCTATCTCTATATTATATTAAACAGCCCCCCTTTTGATCCATGCTAGATTAATTAAATATTTTTGAGAATGAGGTACAGAGAGAAATTATCTTAGTGTAAGGACCTTGCCCTTACCCAAGATGGCTGCTGTAATAGTTGTATTGAGGAAGAGAAATGCCATCTGGGAAGGGGGAGGAGTTGTTAGTGCTGAGGAGATTTTCTTAGGTGTTAAGAGAAGTGTGAAGCTTGCACAGACTTTTAGATGGGGGGAAGAAAGTTGCTGTTTCCAAGCTGAAAGAAGTTATTCAGACTAATGCATGGATTCCAGAGACAGTTCAGACATTGCTACATGTGGCTGCTGAAGACAGAAGTTGGAACCTTTTATTTGTACTGTGTCAGCCATTATATGCTGTTTTAAGATCTCCATCACTTCATGTTAACTAAATGCAAGAGAAAAGATATATTAGTCATATCTGTTGTTGTATATTAAAGAGATAACCCAGAGAATATTCTAGAAGTTATTCTGCCTAAACAGTTGCATAAATACACTAAATGGATTGCACAGCTGCATTACATAAGGAAGTAACTGAGTGTGATGTGCTGCAGAGTTGTTGTATATTAAAGAGATAACCCAGAGAATATTCTAGTAGTTATTCTGCCTAAACAGTTGCATAAATACACTAAATGGATTGCACAGCTGCATTACATAAGGAAGTAACTGAGTGTGATGTGCTGCAGAGTTGTTGTATATTAAAGAGATAACCCAGAGAATATTCTAGTAGTTATTCTGCCTAAACAGTTGCATAAATACACTAAATGGATTGCACAGCTGCATTACATAAGGAAGTAACTGAGTGTGATGTGCTGCAGAGTTGTTGTATATTAAAGAGATAACCCAGAGAATATTATAGTAGTTATTCTGCCTAAACAGTTGCATAAATACACTAAATGGATTGCACAGCTGCATTACATAAGGAAGTAACTGAGTGTGATGTGCTGAAGAGTTGTTGTATATTAAAGAGATAACCCAGAGAATATCCTATAAGTTATTCTGCCTGAATAGTTTGCACAAATACACTGACTGGATTTATAAAGCTACATTACATAAGGGCATAACTGTGAGATTTCTGCAGCTGTTTGTAGTAAAAGAGTGACTGACTTTGCAGTATAAGGCAAGTGGATTGCTGAAATTCAGTAATAAGGTAGAGACTTATGTTGTTCAGTATTTCTGAGGAGAAGTTTTCTTGAGCACTGCATCGATCACAAGCAGCGCTCTCTAGCTTCGTTCACAAGCAGCAAGGGATAATTACCTCAACTAAATTCTATTTAGTATATGAAATTGCATTGTACAGCACCACCTCAAAGTATTTTACAACACAGTTATGTTATTATTTCATGAGCTCATGAAGGACTTCTGAGTTAAAAAAGGTATACTGATGTCATAAGAAGATATTGTGATTAATATTATTATTTGTATTTGTTGCGCTGTATGTTATTGGTTAAACACTTTATAATAATCAAAGCAACATTTTATTTGAAGATTTCTTGTGTGGTTATTACTTGTTTTCTTTTTGTACTAAAATCTTATAGGACCCCACACCCTATTATTCTAGGGTGTCCCCTATAGGTGGAGGCACTGCGTCATACAGGCATCCCTTATATACCTGATTTCAACCCCCCTCCTACTCCCACTCTGCGGAGGCTTAGTTCTCATACACGAAACAGGTAGACAGCATTACACTATCACCCACCTCAGGGAAGGTCAGGAAAGGGTGTTACATTAGTTTAAAACTAATAAAAGGTGTTTGTAAGGTGGAGTGCATCAAAACCAAAGGGAGTGGTTTATTCATTGCTGAATATACTTAAAGGGACAGTAAAGTAAAAAAAAAAATATTTCATGATTTAAATAGGGCATGTCATTTTAAACAACTTTCCAATTTACTTTTATTACCAATTTTGTTTTGTTCTCTTGGTATTCTTAGTTGAAAGCTAAATCTTAGACCTTGAAGACTGCCTCTAATCTGACAGCATTTTGACAGTTTTTCACCACTAGAGGGCGTTAGTTCATGTGTTTCATATAGATAGCATTAAGCTCAGGCACGTGAAGCTCCTAGGAGTCAGCACTGATTGGCTAAAAATGCAAGTCTGTCAAAAGAACTGAAATATGGTGGGCAGTTTGCAGAGGCTTAGATACAAGGTAATTACAGAGGTAACAAGTGTATTATTATAACTGTGTTGGTTATGCAAAATTGGGGAATGGGTAATAAAGGGATTATCTATCTTTTTAAACAACAAAAATTCTGGTGTTTACTGTCCCTTTAAGAGATTTGACAAGTTATCCGTATTTTATCTATTTACATTTTTAGCCTTAAAGTGGGAAGGGCTCAATTGCATGTATAACGTGAGATCATATAACTAAAAAATACAGGCTCACATGCTTAAATGCTGTATGCTAAATATTCTGCAGTGAGTTATTAGTATAATCCTTTGACTTTTTATGTTAAAACATTTTCTATGCTTGTTTTTTTTTTCTCCTAGTCTGATCCCCTAGTGTATATAATGGTTCCATTTTATCCAGGAGAGAGTTTAGGTGCTATCCAAGACAACAATTTCTTGAAATCAAAAGTAAGTCCTTAATTATATACCTACAATTATGGGAAAAATATTAACATCGCCTAAGATTGAATCTGCTTTTTTCAATTTGCAGTTGAACGGGACATGTAAATGATAAATCAATGTTATGTATTCACAACATAAATTGTGTGCACATCCACTAGGTGTAAGCTTAACCCCCCCTCCCCCCACCAAAAAAAAACTAGCTGATACTTGCATACAAGAAGCTGTAAATACTAAAAAACACAAGATAGAGGAGTAGCAACAGTGGTAAGCAAGACCACCTAACCTCCAGTGCTTTGGTCCTAACCCAGTTGTGCAGTCCATTATCATATGTTGGGTGTCTTGTAGGGAAAGCACATCTAGCTAGCACAAAAAAAGGTACAGTTAACATGTTAGACTCCTGTAGGGAAGGCTAGCCTGGGACCCAATGAATGGAGATGCATTGCTCATCATAGGACTCTAATGTTGAATCATCCTTAAACAAGGTTTATGCAGTGTTTGGTTCCTCCTTTCATACCTTAGTGTCCCAAACTTTCATGGTAAGTGTCATCAATTTCTCAGAAAACTTGTATTTCCCTTGAATATATTTTCATAAGTTAGTTCTGATCCTTAGCTGTGGTCCTTCACTTAATTGAAGTTACTTCTATATTCACAATTCAGTTAGTGTTAAAAATACCTGGTCAGCTGACAGTGCCTCTTACCACAAACTTATGGGTGTAATGCTTGATTAAAAAATGTTTGGTTCAAACCTGCGCCATCTTGTAGAGAGAAGAGACCATTTATTGGTTATTAGCCAGTTTTATACCTTTTACTGTTTTTTCTTTCATAAGATAGTGAAAGTCCACAAGGTCATCAAATGTGGTATTACACTCCAGCAGAGGGTAAGACAGGAGTTTTCAGCCAGCCAATGAAAATCTTCTTCCATTGTGGTGATGCCACAGGTCTCCAAGGTAAAATGCGGATTTATCTGCCCTTCCCCTTGTTCACAGTGTGCTGCTTTTTGTGTGATGCAGTTTCCCTAGATGAAACCTGGATTTATCTGCCAATTCCCTGGTCTAAAGTGGGTGCACTTTGTGAGATATTTGGCACTGTGCCTGCACTGCCTTGGATGGGTCTGTCTACTGGAAGCAATTAAAAATACCCTCTGGTTAATAGCATGAATATGTAAACATGATTCACATGTGCCTGGGGACACACATACTTACACCACCTAACTTATACAGCAGTTTTATAAATGAGGTTACTGTGTCTTTAAATTTAACACTACTTTAGTGCTCTTTGGTGTTACCGGAGCCCTTAACACAGCCTTGTGTTACTCACCTGTGCTAACTCTGCAGTTTGTGGACTTCAGAATTGGTTTTAACACCCTCAGCTATGCACCTCTTGTTGTTAGTCTTTGACTAATCCTAGACAGGAGTTTGAAGCGCAACCCTTCAGTCAGAAAATGTAGGGGGTATACATTTTCTCAAGACTATACCTCAGGAATTTCTATTGAACTCTCTCCTAAATTTAAAGGGACAGTCAAGTCCAAAAAAAACTGTCATGATTCACATAGGCCTTGTCATTTTAAACAACTTTCCAATTTACTTTTAGCACCAATTTTTCCCATCTAAAGGGGAGGAGAGTCCACTGCTTCATTCATTACTTGTGGGAATTAAGAACCTGGCCACCAGGAGGAGGCAAAGACACCCCAGCCAAAGGCTTAAATACCTCCCCCACTCCCCTCATCCCCCAGTCATTCTTTGTCTTTCGTCACAGGAGGTGGCAGAGAGGTGCCGAAGATTCGGAGGTCTCTTATGGGACAGGAGTCTCGCAATGGGACAGGAGTTATAAGTAGCCCTATAAGGCTTCTCAGTGAGGGCTTGGGTGAAAGTTAGAGTCCGGAGATGCAAGGAGAGTCTCTTTTGCGAAACCATCCCGACTCATATTAACAGCTCCTACAGCAATCAGCGCTGACGAGTTTGGCAGACTGCTTTCTTCTCTCAAGTCCATGTCAGGAGCGCTGCTATGACCTGTCACACTTGAAGGGTCGTGTTCCTGTTCCACAGTGTCAATTAATTAATTTAATTTTATACACAATGTTAATATAGAAGACAGGGCCACAGTGTTGTGCCTTTAATCTTTACAGAATCCCAGGTTAATATTCCTAGGGGGATTATTGAACAGGGGGTTTTATACATGATATAGTTTATTTTTCATTGCTGTGTTGTGCGGGATGAGGCTCTGGCAATGTGTGGAACTATCAGGTTCTTTCCGGGAGTTTTTGTGTGGTCTTGTTTTCTCCAACATAGGTGTGTCCGGTCCACGACGTCATCCTTACTTGTGGGATATTCTCTTCCCCAACAGGAAATGGCAAAGAGCCCAGCAAAGCTGGTCACATGATCCCTCCTAGGCTCCGCCTTCCCCAGTCATTCTCTTTGCCGTTGTACAGGCAACATCTCCACGGAGATGGCTTAGAGTTTTTTGGTGTTCAGTTTAAAATTTAAAGTGACAGTAACGGTTTTATTTTAAAACGTTTTTTGTACTTTGTTATCAAGTTTATGCCTGTTTAACATGTCTGAACTATCAGATAGACTATGTTCTGTATGTGGGGAAGCCAAGGTTCCTTCTCATTTAAATAGATGTGATTTATGTGACACAAAATTTAGAGAAAATGATGCCCAAGATGATTCCTCAAGTGAGGGGAGTAAGCATGGTACTGCATCATCCCCTCCTTCGTCTACGCCAGTCTTGCCCACACAGGAGGCCCCTAGTACATCTAGTGCGCCAATACTCCTTACTATGCAACAATTAATGGCTGTAATGGATAATTCTATCAAAAACATTTTAGCCAAAATGCCCACTTATCAGCGAAAGCGCGACTGCTCTGTTTTAGAAAATACTGAAGAGCATGAGGACGCTGATGATATTGGTTCTGAAGTGCCCCTACACCAGTCTGAGGGGGCCAGGGAGGTTTTGTCTGAGGGAGAAATTTCAGATTCAGGGAAAATTTCTCAACAAGCTGAACCTGATGTGATTACATTCAAATTTAAATTGGAACATCTCCGCGCTCTGCTTAAGGAGGTGTTATCTACTCTGGATGATTGTGAGAATTTGGTCATTCCAGAGAAATTATGTAAGATGGACAAGTTCCTAGAGGTCCCGGGGCCCCCCGAAGCTTTTCCTATACCCAAGCGGGTGGCGGACATTGTAAACAAAGAATGGGAAAGGCCCGGCATACCTTTTGTCCCTCCCCCTATATTTAAGAAATTGTTTCCTATGGTCGACCCCAGAAAGGACTTATGGCAGACAGTCCCCAAGGTCGAGGGGGCGGTTTCTACTCTAAACAAACGCACTACTATCCCTATAGAAGATAGTTGTGCTTTCAAAGATCCTATGGATAAAAAATTAGAGGGTTTGCTTAAAAAGATGTTGGTTCAGCAAGGTTACCTTCTACAACCAATTTCATGCATGGTTCCTGTCACTACAGCAGCGTGTTTCTGGTTCGATGAACTAGAAAAGTCGCTCAATAAAGATTCTTCTTATGAGGAGATTATGGACAGAATTCATGCTCTCAAATTGGCTAACTCTTTTACTTTAGACGCCACTTTGCAATTGGCTAGATTAGCGGCGAAAAATTCAGGGTTTGCTATTGTGGCGCGCAGAGCGCTTTGGCTAAAATCTTGGTCAGCGGATGCGTCTTCCAAGAACAAATTGCTTAACATACCTTTCAAGGGGAAAACGCTGTTTGGCCCGGACTTGAAAGAGATTATTTCTGATATCACTGGGGGTAAGGGCCACGCCCTTCCTCAGGATAGGTCTTTCAAGGCTAAAAATAAACCAAATTTTCGTCCCTTTCGCAGAAACGGACCAGCCCCAAGTGCTACATCCTCTAAGCAAGAGGGTAATACTTCTCAAACCAAGCCAGCCTGGAGGCCAATGCAAGGCTGGAACAAAGGTAAGCAGGCCAAGAAACCTGCCACTGCTACCAAGACAGCATGAGATGTTGGCCCCCGATCCGGGACCGGATCTGGTGGGGGGCAGACTTTCTCTCTTCGCTCAGGCTTGGGCAAGAGATGTTCTGGATCCTTGGGCGCTAGAAATAGTCTCCCAAGGTTATCTTCTGGAATTCAAGGAGCTGCCCCCAAGGGGGAGGTTCCACAGGTCTCAATTGTCTTCAGACCACATAAAAAGACAGGCATTCTTACATTGTGTAGAAGACCTGTTAAAAATGGGAGTGATTCATCCTGTTCCATTAGGAGAACAAGGGATGGGATTCTACTCCAATCTGTTCATAGTTCCCAAAAAAGAGGGAACATTCAGACCAATCTTAGATCTCAAGATCCTAAACAAGTTTCTCAAGGTTCCATCGTTCAAAATGGAAACCATTCGGACAATTCTTCCTTCCATCCAGGAAGGTCAATTCATGACCACGGTGGATTTAAAGGATGCGTATCTACATATTCCTATCCACAAGGAACATCATCGGTTCCTAAGGTTCGCCTTTCTGGACAAGCATTACCAGTTTGTGGCACTTCCATTCGGATTAGCCACTGCTCCAAGAATTTTCACAAAGGTACTAGGGTCCCTTCTAGCGGTGCTACGACCAAGGGGCATTGCAGTAGTACCTTACTTGGACGACATACTGATTCAAGCGTCGTCCCTACCACAAGCAAAGGCTCATACGGACATTGTCCTGGCCTTTCTCAGATCTCACGGGTGGAAAGTGAACGTAGAAAAAAGTTCTCTATCTCCGTCAACAAGAGTTCCCTTCTTGGGAACAATAATAGACTCCTTAGAAATGAGGATTTTTCTGACAGAGGCCAGAAAATCAAAACTTCTAAGCTCTTGTCAAGTACTTCATTCTGTTCCTCTTCCTTCCATTGCGCAGTGCATGGAAGTAATAGGTTTGATGGTCGCGGCAATGGACATAGTTCCTTTTGCGCGAATTCATCTGAGACCATTACAACTGTGCATGCTCAGTCAGTGGAATGGGGATTATACAGACTTGTCTCCGACGATACAAGTAGATCAGAGGACCAGAGATTCACTCCGTTTTATGGCTGACCCTGGACAACCTGTCACAGGGGATGAGCTTCCGCAGACCAGAGTGGGTCATTGTCACGACCGATGCCAGTCTGGTGGGCTGGGGCGCGGTCTGGGAACCCCTGAAAGCTCAGGGTCTTTGGTCTCGGGAAGAATCTCTTCTCCCGATAAATATTCTGGAACTGAGAGCTCTCAAGGCTTGGCCTCAGCTAGCAAAGGCCAAATTCATACGGTTTCAATCAGACAACATGACGACTGTTGCGTATATCAACCATCAGGGGGGAACAAGGAGTTCCCTGGCGATGGAAGAAGTGACCAAAATCATTCAATGGGCGGAGACTCTACTCTACTTGTCTACAATCCACATCTAGACTACTTGTCTGCAATCCACATCCCAGGAGTGGAAAACTGGGAAGCGGATTTTCTGAGTCGTCAGACATTTCATCCGGGGGAGTGGGAACTCCATCCGGAAATCTTTGCCCAAATTACTCAATTGTGGGGCATTCCAGACATGGATCTGATGGCCTCTCGTCAGAACTTCAAGGTTCCTTGCTACGGGTCCAGATCCAGGGATCCCAAGGTGACTCTAGTAGATGCACTAGTAGCACCTTGGACCTTCAACCTAGCTTATGTATTCCCACCGTTTCCTCTCATCCCCAGGCTGGTAGCCAGGATCAATCAGGAGAGGGCATCGGTGATCTTGATAGCTCCTGCGTGGCCACGCAGGACTTGGTATGCAGACCTGGTGAATATGTCATCGGCTCCACCATGGAAGCTACCTTTGAGACAGGACCTTCTTGTTCAAGGTCCGTTCGAACATCCGAATCTGGCCTCACTCCAACTGACTGCTTGGAGATTGAACGCTTGATTTTATCAAAGCGAGGGTTCTCAGATTCTGTCATTGATACTCTTGTTCAGGCCAGAAAGCCTGTAACTAGAAAAATCTACCATAAAATATGGAAAAAATATATCTGTTGGTGTGAATCTAAAGGATTCCCATGGAACAAGATAAAAATTCCTAAGATTCTATCCTTTCTTCAAGAAGGTTTGGAGAAAGGATTATCTGCAAGTTCTTTGAAGGGACAGATTTCTGCTTTATCTGTTTTACTTCACAAAAAGCTGGCGGCTGTGCCAGATGTTCAAGCTTTTGTTCAGGCTCTGGTTAGAATCAAGCCTGTTTACAAACCTTTGACTCCTCCTTGGAGTCTCAATTTAGTTCTTTCAGTTCTTCAGGGGGTTCCGTTTGAACCCTTACATTCCGTTGATATTAAGTTATCTTGGAAAGTTTTGTTTTTGGTTGCAATTTCTTCTGCTAGAAGAGTTTCAGAATTATCTGCTCTGCAGTGTTCTCCTCCTTATCTGGTGTTCCATGCAGATAAGGTGGTTTTGCGTACTAAACCTGGTTTTCTTCCGAAAGTTGTTTCTAACAAGAACATTAACCAGGAGATAGTCGTGCCTTCTTTGTGTCCGAATCCAGTTTCAAAGAAGGAACGTTTGTTGCACAATTTGGATGTAGTTCGTGCTCTAAAATTCTATTTAGATGCTACAAAGGATTTTAGACAAACATCTTCCTTGTTTGTTGTTTATTCTGGTAAAAGGAGAGGTCAAAAAGCAACTTCTACCTCTCTCTCTTTTTGGCTTAAAAGCATCATCAGATTGGCTTACGAGACTGCCGGACGGCAGCCTCCTGAAAGAATCACAGCTCATTCCACTAGGGCTGTGGCTTCCACATGGGCCTTCAAGAACGAGGCTTCTGTTGATCAGATATGTAAGGCAGCGACTTGGTCTTCACTGCACACTTTTACTAAATTTTACAAATTTGATACTTTTGCTTCTTCTGAGGCTATTTTTGGGAGAAAGGTTTTGCAAGCCGTGGTGCCTTCCATCTAGGTGACCTGATTTGCTCCCTCCCTTCATCCGTGTCCTAAAGCTTTGGTATTGGTTCCCACAAGTAAGGATGACGCCGTGGACCGGACACACCTATGTTGGAGAAAACAGAATTTATGTTTACCTGATAAATTACTTTCTCCAACGGTGTGTCCGGTCCACGGCCCGCCCTGGTTTTTTAATCAGGTCTGATAATTTATTTTCTTTAACTACAGTCACCACGGTATCATATGATTTCTCCTATGCAAATATTCCTCCTTTACGTCGGTCGAATGACTGGGGAAGGCGGAGCCTAGGAGGGATCATGTGACCAGCTTTGCTGGGCTCTTTGCCATTTCCTGTTGGGGAAGAGAATATCCCACAAGTAAGGATGACGCCGTGGACCGGACACACCGTTGGAGAAAGTAATTTATCAGGTAAACATAAATTCTGTTTTCTCTTGTAAGGTGTATCCAGTCCACGGGTTCATCCTTTACTTGTGGGATATTCTCCTTCCTAACAGGAAGTGACAAAGAGAGCACACAGCAGAACTGTCCATATAGCTCCCCCTCTAGCTCCACCCCCCAGTCATTCTCTTTGCCGGCTCTAAGCAATAGGGTCCCTCTTGGAAGGGTAAAGTGAATGTGTGTGACTCTCCTTACTTGGTGTTCCATGCAGACAAGGTAGTTTTGCGTACCAAACCCGGTTTTCTTCATAAGGTTGTGTCTAATAAGAATATTAACCAGGAAATTGTTGTTCCTTCTCTGTGTCTTAATCCTTCTTCGAAGAAGGAACGTCTGTTACACAATCTGGATGTGGTTCGTGCTTTAAAGTTCTATTTACAAGCAACTAAGGATTTCAGACAAACAACTTCATTGTTTGTTATCTATTCTGGTAAGAGGAGAGGTCAGAAGGCGACTGCTACCTCTCTTTTTTTTTTGGCTGAAAAGCATCATCCGTCTGGCCTATGAGACTGCTGGCCAGCAGCCTCCTGAAACAATTACTGCTCATTCTACCAAACTTCTTCCCTGTTTGTCATTTAGTCTGGACAGAGGAGAGGTCAAAAGGCTTCGGCTACCTCTCTCTCTTTTTGGCTTCGTAGCATAATACGTTTAGCCTATGAGACTGCTGGACAGCAGCCTCCTGAAAGAATTACAGCTCATTCCACTAGAGCAGTGGCTTCCACATGGGCTTTTAAAAATTAGGCTTCTGTTGAACAGATTTGTAAAGCAGCGACTTGGTCTTCGCTGCATACTTTTTCCAAATTTTCCAAATTCGATACTTTTGCTTCTTCGGAGGCTATTTTTGGGAGAAAGGTTTTACAAGCAGTGGTGCCTTCCTTTTAAGGTACCTGTCTTGTTCCCTCCCTTCATCCGTGTCCTAAAGCTTTGGTATTGGTATCCCACAAGTAAAGGATGAACCCGTGGACTGGATACACCTTACAAGAGAAAACAGAATTTATGCTTACCTGATAAATTACTTTCTCTTGTGGTGTATCCAGTCCACGGCCCGCCCTGGCTATTAGTCAGATAGATTTTTAGTTTAAACTACAGTCACCACTGCACCCTATGGTTTCTCCTTTTTCTTCCTAACCTTCGGTCGAATGACTGGGGGGTGGAGCTAGAGGGGGAGCTATATGGACAGCTCTGCTGTGTGCTCTCTTTGCCACTTCCTGTTAGGAAGGAGAATATCCCACAAGTAAAGGATGAACCCGTGGACTGGATACACCACAAGAGAAAGTAATTTATCAGGTAAGCATAAATTCTGTTTTTGAAGTTCATGACAACACATAATTATTTTCTGAGTGGCTTATTTAACTTGCATAAGTCTTGGGATGTTTTCTGAACTAATATTTTGTGTTTTTTTATTCTGGCTTCTTGTTCCTGGATACGACCTGCACTGCATAATCTTTTTAGAAGTACTGTTTTCTTGCTTGGCCAGATCAAATGTTTTCTGCTAGGCCCATGGTATGGTACAACGTATAATAATTGATCCTTCATGTGATGTCATAAACAGAATGTGAAAGCAAAGACATTTTTCCACTTTAATTAATAAGCAGGACAAACACATTACCTTTCAAGGGTTTGCTTATTTATCTGTAACATAACTCTACTGTGCCTTGAACTGCTTGTAAACTGACGCAATTGCTTTCTCCTTTCTGTTTAGTATGGATTTCCCTATAGCTTCGCCATATATGTAAAACATAGACTGGAGGATAGGTCAGAGTGGGATGGTGAGGAACCAGCTAAAGAATTAATATTTTAGATATAGGATTGCTGGTATTTCTAATGTGAAAAAATAAATGCTTTCTTTGTAGTTGAATGGGCAGAATGTATCTATATGCTTGCAACCAGTTATTTTATTTATATTTTTGTGTGCCATACATCAGATTATGTGGCTTTCTCCTATCTGATCTGACAGTGGTTTGGTTTTTCCAAGTGGTAGTTTCCCCATTAGTAAAGTCATAATAAACTACTCTTTCTAACTGAAAATGTTTATTTCTGTTAATTTTTATTCTTTCCAGGAAATTTTAAAAGTGATGAGTGGTGTAGCACAAGGTTTGCAAATTCTGCATGCTGCAAATATAATTGTTGGTTCCCTGCATGAAAATAACATATTTGCTATTAATCGAGAGAGAGGAATAATTGGAGATTTTGACTTCACCAAAGATGGAGTAAGTATAGTATATTGTCTTTTTTTGTATTATCTATATCGTCCCTCTTTGTCTGTCTTTCATATTAATTTATATACATATAGATAATTATATACAGTGGTGAATTAATGCTTTCAGTGACATGGAGGTGCAGGTCACTCATTTAGCTAAACCAAGGCATTTCTTAAACCCAGAAACACATGGAACAGTTGACCAGACACACTGAGCAAATAGTTTTTTAAAATCCCTTGAGTACCATATTTGCAGCAGTGATTACAACAAAACATATTTAAATTTGAATTAATCCATTGCTTGCCAGACACGGGCATCCCTGGGTTTTTATCATAGTTCTATAACACAACAGCGATTAAACTCCTTAATGGATAGAAACACACAAGTAGCAATTGTGATTTATCTTGATGTGGCATGGTCTTCTAACTGCACTGATGAGGATTACAATATCAAGCTTTGTAATGCATGTGTTGTAATGCCGATCATGTTGAGCATAATTTAAAGCACTGATTTGAACAGCCAATAGGATTTCCGTAGCTCTCATCCTATTGGCTGATTTGAAAATTTCAGCAAATAGGAATGCAAGGTACCCCAAATATAAAACAGGTACCTTGATTTCAATCTTCAGTGTGCAGCGGTGACTGCATAAAGAGAATCCTCCATGCTAGTTGTCACCGCGGCCGGCGTTCTTGCTCCTTGGCCCCCTTTCGCTCCGCCTTTGCCCTGAATGATGATAGAAGAGGTCCCAGCGCTGGATGAAGATGTCGCCGCCTGGAAGAAGACCTTCACCACCTGGAAAAAGACCTTCTCCACCGAACTTCAGGAACAGTGAGTACCTATTTGGGGGTTAGACTTATGCCTTTTTTTTTTTTTGGGGGGGGGGGGTGGGTTTCGTTTTTAGAATAGGATTTTTTTATTTTAATGGGCTGAAAAAGAGCTGATTGTCCTTTTAAGGACAATGCCCATACAAATGCCCCTTATGCAGCAATGGATAGCTTAGGTTTTTTTGTTTTTACTGTTAGGGGGACTTAGTATTTTTTTAGGTAAAAGAGCTGATAGCTTTAAGGCAATGCCATACAAAAGGCCCTTTTAAGGGCTATTGATAGTTTGTGTTAGATTAGGGGGTGTTTTTATTTTAGGGGGCTTTTTTATTTTTCTAGGGGTATTAGATTAGGTTTTCAAAAAAAAATTGATTTTGTTTAGACTTAATTTTTTTTTGTAATTTTAGTTATTTGCATTGTGGGGGATGGCTGTTTAGGAGTTAATAGGTTAATTGGGTTTAATGCGTTGTGGGGGGTGGCGGTTTAGGAGTTAATAGGTTAATTAGGTTTATTGCGATGTGTGGAATGGTGGTTTAGGGGGTAATAGTGTAATTAGGTTTATTGTGTTGTGGGGGTGGCGGTTTAGGGGTTCATAGTGTAATTAGGTTTATTGTGTGGTGGGGGGATGGTGGTTTAGGGGTTAATAGGGTAATTAGGTTTTTTGTGTTGAGGGGGTGATGGATTATGGGTTAATAGTGCAATTAGGGTTTCTCTTGTTAAGTGTGTTCAGTCCACGGGTCATCCATTACTTATGGGATATATTCTCCTTCCCAACAGGAAGTTGCAAGAGGATCACCCAAGCAGAGCTGCTATATAGCTCCTCCCCTCACATGTCATATCCAGTCATTCTCTTGCAACCCTCAACAAAGAAGGAGGTCGCGAGAGGAGCTGGAGTTTTTACTTATCTATTCTTTAATCAAAAAATTTGTTATTTTAAATCGCACCGGAGTGTGCTGTTTTTCTATCTCAGGCAGTGTTTGGAAGAAGAAACTGCCTGCGTTTTTTTTTCTATGATCTTAGCAGGCGTAACTAAGATCCACTGGCTGTTCTCGACATTCTGAGGAGTGGGGTAACTTCAGAAACTGGGGATAGCATGCGGGGTCCTCCGCAAATGAGGTATGTGCAGTACTTTATTTTCTGGGAATGGAATTGACTAAGAAAATACTGCTGTTACCGTATGATGTAAGTACAGCCTTAAATGCAGTAGTGGCAACTGGTATCAGGCTGATAAATGTATGCGCAGTCGAGTTATTTTCTAGGGACTAGAATTTGACTGAGAAAATACTGTTAAAACTGAAATAATACTTAAGCCTTATCTGCAGTTGTAGCGACTGGTAGCAGGCTTAGTGATAAATTTGCATGACATTGGAAAATGTTGTTTTTTAATAAAACGTTTACTGGCATGTTATTCGTTTTTGTGAGGTACTTTGGTGATAAATCTCTTTGGGCATGATTTTTTTCCACATGGCTAACATATTTCTCTGCATGGAAACCGTTATATCAGGGCTCCCACTGTTGTGATAGGAGTGGGAGGGACCTTGTTTTAGCGCCTTGTTGCGCAGTTAAAATTCTAGCACAGTCTTCCTGCTTCTTCCTCTTTGATCCAGGACGTCTCTAGAGAGCTCAGGGGTCTGCAAAATTCATTTGTGAGGGAGGTAATCAGTCACAGCAGATCTGTGACAGTGTGCTTGACTGTGATTAAAAACGTTAAATCTTAATTGATATCTGTTTTATCCGTTTTGGGTATTGAGGGGTTAATCATCCTTTTGCTCAGGGGTGCAATCCTCTGCTAATAATACACTTCTTGTTAAGAATTGTTTAATTATACCTGTATTTTTGAAGCGCTGCAGCGTTTTTTATATTGCTTGTAAACTTATTGAAAGTGATTTCCAAGCTGATTCAGAGGAAACTGTTTGTTCATCATGTTCAAAAGCCAATGTGGAGCCCAATAGAACGATGTGTACCAATTGTATTGATATTGCTTTGAATAAAAGTCAATCTGTACCGATAAAGAAATTATCACCAGACAACGAGGGGGAAGTTATGCCGCCTAACTCTCCTCACGTGTCAGTACCTGCGTCTCCCGCTCGGGAGATGCGTAGGATTGAGACGCCAAGTACATCTAGGCCCTTACAAATCACTTTACATGATATGGCTAATGTTATGAAAGAAGTATTATATAATATGCCCGAATTAAGGGGCAAACGCGATAGCTCTGGGTTAAGGACAGAGCGCGCTGATGACACGAGAGCCATGTCTGATACTGCGTCACAATTTGCAGAACATGAGGACGGTGAGCTTCATTCTGTCGGTGACGGTTCTGATCCGGGGAGACCGGATTCAGAAATTTCAAATTTTAAATTTAAGCTTGAGAACCTCCGTGTGTTACTAGGGGAGGTATTAGCGGCTCTGAATGATTGCGACACCGTGGCAATTCCAGAGAAATTGTGTAGGTTGGATAGATACTATGCGGTACCGGTGTGTACTGACGTCTTTCCTATACCAAAAAGACTTACAGAAATTATTAGTAAGGAGTGGGATAGACCCGGTGTGCCTTTTTCCCCTCCCCCGATATTTAGAAAAATGTTCCCTATAGACGCCACCACACGAGACTTATGGCAGACGGTCCCTAAGGTGGAGGGAGCAGTTTCTACGTTAGCCAAGCGTACCACTATCCCGGTGGAGGATAGCTGTGCTTTCTCAGATCCAATGGATAAAAAATTAGAGGGTTATCTTAAGAAAATGTTTGTTCAACAGGGTTTTATATTGCAGCCTCTTGCATGCATTGCACCTGTCACGGCTGCAGCGGCATTCTGGTTTGAGTCTCTGGAAGAGGCGATTCGCACAGAGCCATTGGATGAGGCTTTGAGCAAAGTTAGAACCCTTAAGCAAGCTAATGCGTTTGTTTCAGATGCCGTAGTACATCTAACCAAACTTACGGCTAAAAATTCCGGATTCGCCATACAGGCGCGCAGAGCGCTCTGGCTTAAATCCTGGTCAGTGGATGTAACTTCCAAGTCTAAGCTACTTAACATTCCTTTCAAAGGGCAGACCTTATTCGGGCCCGGCTTGAAGGAAATTATTGCTGACATTACGGGAGGTAAGGGCCACGCCCTTCCCCAGGACAGGGCCAAACCAAAGGCTAAACAGTCTAATTTTCGTGCCTTTCGTAACTTCAAGGCAGGAGCAGCATCGACTTCCTCCGCTTCAAAACAGGAAGGAACTACTGCTCGTTACAGACAGGGTTGGAAAGGCAACCAGTCATGGAACAAGGGCAAGCAGGCCAGAAAGCCTGCTCCCGCCCCTAAGACAGCATGAAGACAAGGCCCCCTATCCGGAGACGGATTTAGTGGGGGGCAGACTTTCTCTCTTCGCCCAGGCTTGGGCAAGAGATGTGCAGGATCCCTGGACGTTAAAGATTATATCTCAGGGATACCTTCTGGATTTCAAAACCTCTCCTCCACAAGGGAGGTTCCATCTTTCGAGGTTATCGACAAACCTAGTAAAGAGAGAGGCATTTCTACAATGCGTACAAGACCTCTTAATCATGGGAGTGATCTACTCAGTTCCACGATCGGAACAGGGACAAGGATTTTACTCAAATCTATTTGTGGTCCCCAAAAAAGAGGGAACCTTCAGACCAATCTTGGACTTAAAAATCTTAAACAAATTCCTAAGGGTACCATCGTTCAAGATGGAAACCATTCGAACCATCCTACCCATGATCCAAGAGGGTCAATATATGACCACAGTGGACTTAAAGGATGCCTACCTTCACATACCGATTCACAAAGATCATTATCGGTACCTAAGGTTTGCCTTTCTAGACAGGCATTACCAGTTTGTGGCTCTTCCCTTCGGGTTAGCCACGGCCCCGAGAATTTTTACGAAGGTTCTGGGCTCACTTCTGGCTGTACTAAGACCACGAGGCATAGCGGTGGCTCCGTACTTAGACGACATTCTGATACAAGTTTTCAGAATGCAAAGTCTCATACAGAGATAGTTCTAGCATTTCTGAGGTCGCATGGGTGGAAAGTGAACGTGGAAAAGAGTTCTCTGTTACCACTCACAAGGGTTCCTTTTCTAGGGACTCTTATAGATTCTGTAGAGATGAAGATTTACCTGACGGACAGGTTATCAAAGATTCTCAATGCTTGCCGTGTCCTTCATTCCGCTCCAAGCCCATCAGTAGCTCAGTGCATGGAGGTAATCGGCTTAATGGTCGCGGCAATGGACATAGTGCCATTTGCGCGCCTGCATCTCAGACCGCTGCAACTATGCATGCTCAGTCAATGGAACGGGGATTACTCAGATCTGTCCCCTTTGCTAAATCTGGACCAGGAGACCAGAGATTCTCTTCTCTGGTGGTTGTCACCGGTTCATCTGTCCAAAGGAATGACCTTTCGCAGGCCAGATTGGACGATTGTAACAACGGATGCCAGCCTTCTAGGCTGGGGAGCAGTCTGGAATTCCCTGAAGGCTCAGGGATCGTGGACTCAGGAAGAGAAACTCCTTCCAATAAACATTCTAGAATTAAGAGCAATATTCAATGCTCTTCTAGCTTGGCCTCAGTTAGCAAAACTGAGGTTCATCAGATTTCAGTCGGACAATATCACGACTGTGGCTTACATCAATCATCAAGGGGGAACCAGTAGTTCCCTAGCGATGTTGGAAGTCTCGAAGATAATTCGCTGGGCAGAGTCTCACTCTTGCCACCTGTCAGCGATTTACATCCCGGGCGTAGAGAACTGGGAGGCGGATTTCCTAAGTCGCCAGACTTTTCATCCGGGAGAGTGGGAACTTCACCCGGAGGTATTTGCTCAACTGATTCGTCGTTGGGGCAAACCGGATCTGGATCTCATGGCATCTCGCCAGAACGCCAAGCTTCCTTGTTACGGATCCAGGTCCAGGGACCCGGGAGCGGTGCTGGTAGATGCATTAGCAGCCCCTTGGGTTTTCAACATAGCTTATGTGTTTCCGCCATTTCCGTTGCTACCTCGACTGATTGCCAGGATCAAACAGGAGAGGGCATCGGTAATTCTGATAGCGCCTGCGTGGCCACGCAGGACCTGGTATGCAGACCTAGTGGACATGTCATCCTGTCCACCATGGTCTCTTCCTCTGAGGCAGGACCTTCTAATTCAGGGTCCTTTCAACCATCCAAACCTAATTTCTCTGAGGCTGACTGCCTGGAAATTGAACGCTTGATTCTATCAAAGCGTGGGTTTTCGGATTCGGTTATTGATACATTAATACAGGCTCGGAAACCTGTGACCAGAAAAATTTACCATAAGATATGGCGTAAATATTTATATTGGTGTGAATCCAAGAGTTACTCATGGAGTAAGGTTAGGATTCCTAGGATATTGGCTTTTCTACAAGAGGGTTTAGAAAAGGGTTTATCCGCTAGTTCGCTAAAGGGACAGATTTCAGCTCTGTCTATTCTTTTACACAAACGTCTGGCAGAGAACCCAGACGTCCAGGCCTTTTGTCAGGCTTTGGCTAGAATTAAGCCTGTGTTTAAAGCTGTTGCTCCTCCGTGGAGCTTAAACTTGGTTCTTAAAGTTCTTCAGGGTGTTCCGTTTGAACCCCTTCATTCCATTGAAGCTTTTATCTTGGAAAGTTTTGTTTTTGATGGCTGGCTATTTCCTCGGCTCGAAGAGTCTCTGAGTTATCTGCCTTACATTGTGATTCTCCTTATCTGATCTTTCATTCAGACAAGGTAGTACTGCGTACTAAACCTGGGTTTTTGCCTAAGGTTGTTTCTAACAGGAATATGAATCAAGAGATTGTTGTTCCATCATTATGTCCTAATCCTTCTTCTAAGAAGGAACGTCTTTTGCATAATCTGGACGTGGTCCGTGCTCTGAAGTTCTACTTACAGGCAACTAAAGATTTTAGACAAACTTCTTCTCTGTTTGTCGTTTACTCTGGACAGAGGAGAGGTCAAAAGGCTTCGGCTACCTCTCTCTCTTTTTGGCTTCGTAGCATAATACGTTTAGCCTATGGGATTCCCAGTGAGCATCATAGTTGCTAAGAATGGTCATCACTTTTCGCACCATGGAAGACCTGCCTGGATTTTGTAACTCACTAGGAGTGGAGATATCAGACCCTACTCTTTAATCTCATAATATAAATGCCACCATGCACCCTGGTTCATCGAGACCTGAAACACAGTTGCCCAAGGACACTTGATCCTGTAATCAGCTGCTTATGTTATGGACTAGAGACTTCTGATAACATGTATTGCCTGCTCATTGAACTCGCTATGGCAGATAAGTATATAAGTCTGAAATGTTTAACTAATAGAAATGTTTTACTTTATACTGTACTATGTTTCTCCCTGGTTTCATTGTTGAGAGATTTGCTGTTTCTGCCCCTTTGGTTATCTGGCCTTAGCTTTAATTTGTTTGATAGGATGGAAACTAGATGCCAGGTAATTATAAGTGTTATAAAATGCCTCTTTGTGGAAGGGACCTTCCTCTTCGCAACTGATACACTTATCTTGTTAGCGCAACCTTTATGGTAATTAAACTGTCCTAAAAGATACTTACTTTCCTATTTCAACAATCCTTACATACCTGCAGGTCGTTAGCTCGACCCTTAATTTTCTACTGTATTTCTTTTCTATTACTCTCCTAACTTTTATTACTCATTTCTTCATTTTTTTTTACTATTGCTTCCTTTTTCCCTTTCTGCCCTACCCCTTATTTTTTCCTTTGTTTATTCTCAGTGGGAGGAACGAACGTTTCGATTAATATCACACACATCTTCTAATAATTGAACACTAGAGTTACCCTACTCGACTCACCCCCTTTCCCCTCCCCTTTTTTTTTTTTTTTCCTTCCCCCCCTCCGCTTACCCCATCCTCCGAACTACACTTTTTGTACTCCACACTATACTCAGATACAAAATGAACCCCCCCTTACGGAATATAAATTTTTTAACTCTAAATGTCAAAGGCCTCAACCAACCAGAGAAGAGATCCATTGCTCTCAGAGAGTTCATTAGACTTAAGGGGGACATTATATTGATACAAGAAACCCACTTTAAAAAGGGGAAAGGACCTAAGTGGCCATCGCAGACATATACTACAATGTTCTTTTCCTCAGGCCCCCATAGGAAGTGTGGAGTGGGAATTCTTATCCATAAGAATGTACAATTTCAACTATTACAATTGGAAAGGGATCATGACGGTAGACAGTTGACACTCATAGGTCTGCTGTTTGGTAGACCTATTACAATAACCAACGTATATGCGTATATATATACGCCTTTATCCGGGGACTCACACATACTATATTGGATCATAGAAAGGGCTCTCTCATTCTGGGGGGGGGATCTAAATGTACCTTTAGATCCTCACATGGACACCTCTGGGGGATCCTCATCAATATCTAGGAAACATCTTAAAAACATTAGCAATAGTCTAGGGAGTCTAGCTGTTCATGATGTCTGGCGTACATTTCACCCTAAAGACCGGGACTATACCTTCTTTTCCCACCCCCATCAAACTTATTCCAGACTGTACTATTTTTTGACCGACCCTTTGAGCCTCTCTCATGTGCGATCGGTAGGGATTCTCCCCATAACCTGGTCGGACCATGCCCCAGTGCTCTGCACTTTGAGATGGCCTGAGACACCAATGGCACCATTTCAGTGGCGGCTGGATGACTCACTCTTGAGTGATCCTCTATTTAGGACTGCAGTAGACAAATCACTGACAGAATACTTTCAACTAAACTCAGGAGACGGACTTTCACACACTACGATTTGGGAAGCGCACAAATGCGTTATAAGGGGAAAATTCATTAAGTATAAAGCAGGCCTGCGCAAGAGACATCGAATGATGTGTCAACAATTGTTAGATGAGGTTAAGACGGCCGAGCACCTTCATAAACAAAATCCGACTGACATTTCCCTCAATGACCAACTGTTACAGAAGAGACTTGCTCTGCAACAATACCTGCAACAAGAGCAACAACGTAACACATTCTCACTAAAACAACACTATTATAAACATAGCAATAAGGCAGGCCACCTCCTGGCCAGGGACTTGCGCCGAAAACAGTTCAAGGCATATGTGCATTCCCTACAAAACAAGGTGGGCCGGGCATGCGAGGATAGTCTACAAATAGCAGAGATCTTTCAACATTATTATTCCACTCTATATAACTTGCAGAAGGATCAGGACAAACAACATCTCTCACACCATAGTTGTAGAGAGGTAGATTTAAAACACTATCTCTTCCTGCCGAACCTTCCCAGGCTTGACGAGGCCGACTCCAAAGCTCTGGGCGAACCATTTACAATCACAGAAGTAGTAAATGCTATTAAGGACCTGCCAGTAGGCAAGAGCCCGGGACCGGACGGGTATGGTAATAAATACTACAAGACTTACAAACATATACTAGTCCCCCAACTGACTGACATATTCAATTCACTACAAGATTGCACAGGCTTTACCCAAACCAAGCTGGAGGCACATATTACAGTACTTCCCAAGCCGGGAAAAAACCCCAATAAACCAGAAAGTTACAGACCCATATCATTATTGAACTCAGACGTGAAAATATATGCGAAAGTCTTGGCCAACAGGTTAAACCCCCTACTAAAGCAATTAATTCACACGGATCAGGTGGGATTTATCCCAGGGAGGGAGGCTAGGGATAATACCCTCAAAGTTACCCAATTGATCTCATATTCCTGAAACAATCACATTCCAATAGCAATAATTTCTACAGATGCCGAAAAGGCTTTTGACAGGGTGGACTGGGGGTTTCTCAGGGCCGCTCTGACATCCATGAACTTAGGAGACAAATTTATAGGAAAGATTTTTGCATTATACTCAAATCCTATAGCAAGAGTTAAAGTAAATTGCTACCTCTCAGACCCTTTTCAAATAAGAAACGGTACACGCCAGGGCTGCCCTTTATCCCCTTTACTATTCGCCCTCTCCATAGAAATCTTTGCACATAAGATCAGGCTCAACCGGCAGGTTAGGGGAGTCACAGTACATAACACAGAGTACAAAGTGGCCCTTTACGCTGATGACATCTTACTGACCTTGACTGACATAGACTGCTCCATTCCAGCATTGCTCAGCGAATTTCGATCATATGGCAGACACTCAAATTTCCACCTCAATCTTTCAAAGTCTGAAGTCCTTAACGTTAATATTCCTCACGGTTAATTGGAAAAAATTGTCACTTACTGTCCTCTCAGAATTCAGCACCAGAAACTTAAATATTTAGACATCTATCTCACTGCCGACCCTGTGGATATGATCGAGGCGAATTACATCCTAATTCAAAACGAAATAGTAAATGATCTCTCCAGATGGAGTGGTAAACCCTTCTCTTGGTTCGGCAGGATACAAATATTAAAAATGAATGTTCTGCCCAGAATACTCTATCTTCTACAGACAATACCCTTGCCTCTGCCCTATCAATACCTTATTAAGCTACAATCTAGGTTAGAGACCTTTGTATGGAATAAACTCAGACCCAGAGTTCAAAAGAAAACCCTTTACTTGCCCAGGGAGAAGGGGGGTTTGGGAGTGCCGGACCCTGTACGCTATAGAACGGCTACTCTACTACAAAGGATACCAGAATGGTGTACTCAATCGGACCAAAAACAATGGATCCATTTAGATTCAGACATTTTGGGAGTGGGAAACGTGGGCGCCCTCGCGTGGCTCACACCACAGAACAGGCCCCCATTAATTAAGTTGTATCCACTGGTGAGTGAGGTTCTTATTTAGTGGGAAAAGACATTGAATACTTCTATACATATCTCTTCTAACCCCTCTCCCCTAACGCCTTTCAGAGGGAACCCCGAGATCCCCTTATTTGCTAGCACCCGCTCGGACAGGACAGCAGTACATATCCGGGATAGGGCTATAGGATCTTTGATTAGAGAGGGTACTCTGATCCCTCAGAGTGAGTTGGTGGATATGGAGGACTCTGTTTTTATCTCTTGGTTTTCATATGCGCAGGTTGCCCACTTCGTACACTCACACATTAAGAAACCCCTGTTGACTAGACGAACCACACCTTTTGAAAGCCTTTGTATGTTAGAATGCCCAGCGAGAAACATGCTATCTAAAATATATAAATTGCTGATCCCATCTGACGTTACACCTGCATACACACATAAATGGTACTCTGACTTGCACACAAATATAAACCCAAAACACTGGGAAGCCATCTTCCTTATGCATAAAAAATCCTCAATCTCAGCTGCCACTCAAGAAATAAACTTTAAATTTCTATCCCGCTGGTATATGACTCCCAACAGAATAAAGCAAATATACAAAAAAACAGATGGGAAATGTTGGAGGGGCTGTGGAGAGGAGGCTGATCTCTTGCACATTTGGTGGAGATGTGACAGGATAACCCCCTTTTGGTCAGAGGTCATTGCATTTATTAAGCAGGCTTTTTCAATCACGTTACCTCTGAGTCCAGACATTCTGCTCTTTCATTCTTTCCCAGGGTGGAGTAGGTTTCCCTTCAATTACTTCTTATAATCTTTCTAAACAGTGCTAAAGCACTCATCCCCCAGAGGTGGAAATCGACTTCGATCCCAACACTAGATCTCTGGAAGGCTCAGGTTACACTTACCCTGACACTAGATAGAAAACACTACTGGGAGTCAGGCAGAGCCCAGACACATGAGCTTATGCTGATTAAATGGCAGGATGCCCTAAGAGGTGATGCTGATACATAGAAACAACTTTTTGGCCAGGTTGACTTAGTTAGGCTTTGGCTGAGATTACGATGTACATTCCCTCCCACGCACCCCGTCCTAATACTCTATTCCCTTAACTCCCCTCCCTCTTTTTTTTTCTCCTCTCCCCTCCCCCATTCATAACAGACTCGTGTTGATGTGTAATTACCTGTATGAGTTATATGAAAATATGACACCCACTGAGTTAATTGTTTATTGTTATTGATAAGATTACTCTTAGAAATTTGATTCACCATTGTTTTAGACTATATTGTTAAAAAAGAAAATAATAGAGCGCTTAAATGGACTTACGGTGTAAATTATATGCACGAGACCAGAGGATATTGTAATAGCTTTTGAATGACATTTTGAAATACTGTATGTCCTACCCTGTTGTAAATCATCAAATTATGATTCAATAAAGCTCTTTTGAAAAACAAAAGAGCTTTATTGAAAAAATTGTCTCACTGTCAATTCCGGAGAGTTCCGGTTTCTTTATCTTTCCGTCCGGCTTAAAGGGACAGAGCATGCAATTTTAAGCAACTTTCTAATTTACTCCTATTATCAATGTTTCTTCTTTCTCTTGCTATCTTTATATGAAAAAGCTTTTTTCTTGGTTCAGAACTCTGGAAAGCAGTTTTTGATTGGTGGATGAATTTATCCACCAATAAGCAAGGACAACCTAGGTTGTTAACCAAAAATGGGCCGGCATCTAAACTTACATTCTTGCATTTCAAATAAAGATACCAAGAGAATAAAGAACATTTGATAATAGGAGTAAATTAGAAAGTTGCTTAAAATGTCATGCTCTATCTGAATCACAAAAGAAAAAATTTGGGTACAGTGTCCCTTTAATCTTTTTAGTTTCTCCTTCTGCAGTTTAAAACTCCTGGTATCGTATCATCAACGTGTTTCCGCTCGTAATAAGCCTTTATCAAGATTAATACTATGTTACAGGCTCGTAAATCTGTTTCTAGGAAGATTTATTATCGAGTTTGGAAGACTTATATTTCATGGTGTTCTTCTCATAAATTCTCCTGGCATTCTTTTAGAATACCTAGAATTTTACAGTTTCTTCAGGATGGTTTGAATAAGGGTTTGTCTGCAAGTTCCTTGAAGGGACAAATCTCTGCTCTTTCTCTTTTATTTTACAGAAAGATTGCTAAGCTTCCTTGATATTCATTGTTTTGTACAGGCTTTGGTCCGTATCAATCCTGTCATTAAATCTTCTGCTCTTTCTTGTGAATCTCCTTTTCTCATTTTCCATCAGGATAAGGCAGTTTTGCAAACTTCATTTAAATTTCTACTAGGGATGCACGGAAATGAAAATTCTGGACCGAAACCGAAAATTCAGGATGCCCTTTGCCGAAACCGAAAATGACAATTTTTTTTAAAAAATGGTTTTAAAATATTTACAGCACAATATACATAGCATAGCTCCGTGTATAGGGACAGCACAGTCTATACACACAGCTCTACATAGTTAATGACAGCACAGTCTATACACACAGCTCTGCATAGTGTATAATGAGTCATGACAGCACAGTGTATACACACAGCTCTGCATAGTGTATATCAAACATCCTCAAACTTGGCCCTCCATAGGTTTTGGAACTACATTTCCCATGATGCTCAGCCAGCTGATATGCTGGCTGAGCATTATGGGAGATGTAGTTCCAAAACCTCTGGAGGGCCACGTTTGAGGATTTCTGGTGTATAGTGACAGCACAGTGTAACTGTATACAGTACACACAGCTCTCTCTGTATAGTGTATAGGGGCAGCACACACAATACACTAGGTAGCTGTGTATACAATGTGCTGTCCCTATTGACTATACAGAGGGCTGTGAATAGTAGGTGTTTCCAAAGATGCTGTCCGTTTCAACTAAACTTATGGCCAGTGGCCACCATTGCAGATGTTAGTTACACAGAATATTCATTCTGCCCATGTATTTGCCCATAAACAACAGGGCCCAAAATCAATTTGCAAGTTATATCTGTGCCACTGGGATGTAGAAAGACATCTGTTTATTTTGTTTATTTATTTAGTAGTCCAATTGGCATTTTACTTACAGACTCAGGCATTTCTGGGCCTGGCATAGTTATAACTACTATAGTATGATGTTTTATTAAACTTTTTAATTGCAAAATGTAGAGCTGCACATTCTCCTTAGTTCTCTTCTCTACAAGATACACAGGGAATAAGGCATTATTCAAAGCTGTCACTTGTGAGGTCTTCTGAAGGCATAGTTGGATCATTCTGGGTAAAATTATTAATTTTACCCAGAATGATTCAATGCTGCCTTCAGAAGACATCACAAGTGACAGCTTTGAATAATGCCTGATTCCCTGTGCATCTTGTAGAGAACTAAGGAGAATGTGCAGCTGATCTCTACATTTTGCAATTTAAAAAGATAAAACACAGTTATGCCCACTGCCCAGAATGTCTGCAAGAGGTGCAAAGGTCCCTCACAGTTCAGTCTATCAGTGCATGGATGCTGTAATGCACAGGGGAAAGCTCATTCATAGAATAGCCAGTCACCCCACATTTGATGTTTTGTCACTTTTTGTGTCATAAAAGCAGGACCCCCCTCACAGTTCAATCTATCATGTGGATGTAATGCACAGGCCAGGGAATCAAAGCTCAGAAGTAACAGTATCCCCATCTGTGTGTCATAATGAGAGTTGAGACATAAACTGGACTAATGTTAATTCTAAACTTTGATTCCCTGGCCTGTGCATTACATCCATAGACTGAACTGCAGTAAATATTTGCCGTTTATTTTAGTTACCACTTCTAGTCTAATACTACTTCTTACCAGTGCACGCACCCTCTGCTAAATGTGAGTGACACGTACAGACATGCGCACTTAGGCGATTGCTGATTAACTTCCTCTGTATGATAGATGTGCTGCGCGAGGGCTCCAGAGATTTTTAACGGGTATGCTTGCCGCTACTGAGCAATAGTGAAAACATACTTTATTCCAAAAAATACATTTTTATTTTTTGGAATAAAGTGTGTTTTTCACTATTGCGCAGTAGCGGCAAGCATACCCGTTAAAAATCTCTGGAGCCCTCGCGCAGCACATCTATCATACAGAGGAAGTTAACGGGTATGCTTGCCGCTACTGAGCAATAGTGAAAACATACTTTATTCCAAAAAATACATTTTTATTTTTTGGAATAAAGTGTGTTTTTCACTATTGCGCAGTACCGGATTTTTGCCAACGGACAAGCGGTTTGTCCTCCACTTTATGTAGCTTGCTCCACGCCAGTGACGCCACCTCTTTTTGGCTCAAACCTCCCTCCTCTCACACACGCCGGTGTTCTAAAGTTATGCGTCTACCCCGTAGGAATGTGTCACCGGAAGTGAGGAGGTATACACATTCCTTCGGGGTAGACGCATAACTTTAGAATTAAGAGGTGATAGTAAGTGCGCTAAAAGAAGCTAAAGGTATCCTTAATTCGAAAAACTTGGGTATATGCAGTGTATGTATTAAAAAATTTAAAAAATATCTATAGTACAAAAATTAATCAGATGTGATAAAGGTTCTGCAATCCTATTTAGAATCAGTGGAGGATAATCTATCTTGGAAAATGTATCTATCTAGGTTATCGGTGAAAAACCATAAAACTTTTATAATCCCTGTAATGGGAAACTACAAAAAGCTACTAAAAAGAAAAAATTGCTAATAATATGTAACGAATAACAGTGTTGCAATATACTTGCAATGTGAAGTATTCTTTAATACTATGAAGTGAATGAATAGTGTTATTTTGTAACAAGAGAAACCGATGTGTGTCAAGCAGAAAAACTGTGCATTACTGTAGTGTTAAAAAACAATCATATCAGGTGCTAATGAGATATACTAGATGTCCAAAAGTGAATACTTGGATTATGATGTGGGGTAAACAATCTAAAAATTGCTTGAAACCTTATTTGTATATTTAAAAAAAAAATATTTGTACAAAACCAAAAATCAAAATTAAATTTAAGCTAAGACAAGGGGACGTCTCCCCAAAGATAAAATATTACAATCAATATTGAACAGGTTGATATTCCACACCAGGTACTTTGTAAGCATATATGTTTTGCTGAAAATTGTATTTGTAATCCACTCTGTTTATACAGGAAAAAGCAGTCTCTTTGTCATACAGCAACTGTTTGGAAAATATCGTTGCCTTGTAAGTAGGCTTTGCTGACCAAGCTCGAATCTGAGCAATAAAGCAATAATTTTTAACTAGCATATTACTTGTTAAATTATACTTATCATTTACCTGATACGCTCATATTACATTCCTGGCTAGAAGCGAGGGTGGTTGAGAGTCTAGAGGAGCTTTGTATGTGATAGTACATTATTGTATTGCTGTAGACGCTTTAGCCACTAAATAGTATTAGCGGACATGACAACTATAATACAGAACTAGTATAAGCCTATTCGAATGATAAAGCCTATCTGGCGTTAAAGGTCTATTGACACAGCTGAAAATTGATATCGCTCTATCTTAGCCACATTCCTGGCAGAAAGCATAGGTGACTGAGATTTACCTAATGATATTTGAATTGTTGATAAGATGCATTATATATAGCTAAAACTGATATTTAACAGGTATTGTAAGTACCACACCACTGAGGATACTTTACTGTAGCTTTAAGCATATTATATGTTTGATTATTGTGTACAAGGGACTTTTGTTTTTCAGCTTAAACCTATTTACACCTTTAAAACATATGTCTCAGTATTTAGGCCCACTAGTTAAACAAGATTTCATGCTTTTTAAGTGGTGGGGACATCCCTAACATATGTTTTCTATCAGCATCATTTGGGATACAACTACATGATTAATGTCCCCCATTTGATTAACCAGAGTAATCAGCTCTATATTTCTGAACAAGTAATGATGTGTTTTTATTCTTTGTTGTAGGGCAGCAGACTTTGTATCTTTTTGTTGCTGTTCAAACATGCTGCAAGTCTTTTAACAATTAGCTACAATAAAAGTAAAATTTTAGTAAATACCAAATGTCTTGGCTATTTAGTTTAAATTACATTTCTTTTTGTGACAGAGGCATTCTTTTTACCTTCTTTTTACCGTCTTCTTAAAGGGATAGTAAAGTCAAAATCAAACTTGAATGATTCAGATAGAGTATGTAATTTTAAGTTACTTTTACATTCACTTCTATTTTCATTTGTGCTTTATTCTCTTGGTATCACTTTTTGAAAATGAATATGCACATTTTCTACACTAGTGGAAGCTAGTTGTTGATTGTTGCCTGCACACATTTGTCTCTTTTGATTGGCTAACCAAATCAGCTAGATTTTAGTAGTGCATTACTGCTCCTTCAGCAATGTATAACAAGAGAATGAAGCAAATTTGACAATAGAAGTAAATTGGAAAGTTGTTTAAAACTGTGTGTTATATCCAAATCATGAAATAAAAATTTGAGATTTTCTGTCCCTTTAACTCAAAGGGCTCCAATGCACCCCCCAACACACACTCACACATACACACACATACATATATATATATTTATTTATTTTTCTTCTAAATTCAGGGAGAGTCCACTGCTGCATTCATTACTTGTGGGAATACAGAACCTGGCCACCAGGAGGAGGCAAAGACACCCCAGCCAAAGGCTTAAATACCCCCCATCCACTTCCCTCATCCCCAGTCATTCTTTGCCTTTCATCACAGGAGGATGGCAGAGAAGTGTCAGAAGATTCAAAGTAGTCTCTTAAGGGGGGGTAGTACCCTTCGGTATGGGACTGGAGTTTTAAGTAGTCTTGACAGCCTCTCAGTCAGAGCATTGATGAAAGTTAGAGTCTGGAGATGCAGGGAGAGTCTTTCTGCGAAGCCATCCAGACTCATATTACCAGCTCCCTAAGCAATCAGCGTTGACGAGTTTCGCTCCCTTTTTTTCTTCGCTCAAGTCCATGTCAGAGGCGCTGCTACAATCTGTGAAACTTGAAGGACCGTGTCACTGTTCCACGGCATAGATTCCGGTAAGATTGTTTCATTTTTATCACGTTAACGATAGAAGACAGGGTCTCAGTGGGACTCCTTTATCTTTATGGAATCAAGGGTTAATATCTCCTGAGGGGGGTTATTGAACAGTTTGGATTTTTTAATCATGTTTGTTATATGACTTTGACTGCTTATGTGTAAGAACGTTTGGGCTCTTTGGCTGATACGGAACGTACAGGTTACTTTCATTTTGAGAGCTGTGCAGTATATTATTAAGCTGGCACGCTTTTTCTTAGCAGGGGCGGTCCTGCATGAGCACCATTTGACTGGGAGTGGTCAAGTTTATTCCCGCTTCCGATTCCTGACTGGGTGTCTGCGGAGAGGAGCATCTTCTCTACCTGTCTGGGCATAGGAGGTGGTGAGTGCCCCAGCCATTGGGGGGGTCTAAGGTGCCAGTTGTTTTTCTCTTTTGATAATATAACTTAGTTATGGAGGATTCTGATATGTTAAAGGGTTATCCCTCCGAGACAGAATTTGATACCTGTGTATAATGTGAGGAGGACCAGGTGACCCAGCCCTCTTGCTGTAGGGTGTTCTCATCAATCAATGTTGGGTTGTTGGAGACCACTGAGCCATCCGCCTCTGAGGATTCTGAATCCAGTGAGGCGTGTTTCCTAGATGCTTCTGTTCCTGCATATGCAGTTTTCCCTAGTTCTGCTCCACCTTTGCCTGTGAGGGAGTTGTTTTCACCAGAGGTTACTACGCAGTTCCACATGGCTATCTCTACAGCCTTAGTGATGCTACTTCTTCCTGCTACGTGCAAGTGAAGGGTCAATCCAGGTTCTTCTGACCAGGGGCCGTCGTGTAAAATGACTATTGTGTCCGATCATTCCTCTGGGGATGCGGTTTCCTCTGAGGCTTCAGAGGTGGAACCTCCAGGGTCGGAGTCTAAGAATTTTAATCCTCCGACTGCAGAGAGCATAGCGTTTAGATTGGCTTGCATGCGTTTACTTCTGGGAGAGGTTTTGGCGATGTTAGAGTTTCCCAGTACTGATCCGTCAGTTGAATCTCAGTTCTCTAAATCAGATAACGATCTTGAATAGACGAGTGGAGAGGATTGGTGTTCCTATTCCTTATCGTCTTGATTTACATTTAGTTTTATTCTTTTATTAGAATCCCAGTTCTGAGCTCTATGGGGGATTGTGTGTGTGACAGGTTAGACCTGGTGTTGTTTACACACTCCCTTTTTTCAATTAACATGTTTGGGCGTTTGCCTATTCTTCTTTTACATTCTATTCCGTTTTAGGATAGTTTTCAGTTTTTAGAGCTCTGGGTTGTTATAGGAACTCTTACAAGACGTTTCGTCACATGGGATTTTTGAGACCATCAACTTAATTGGTCGAGATTGTTGTAGACTTCTGGTGGAAGAATTTAGTTCTCTGTTTGGGGTGCTGGTCCCCCGATAATTCAAGATCATTTCTTTTTTAAGCCAGGAACTTATATTTCTTAGTTTGTTTATCAGTTTTTCTAGCATTACTGGAATTTGAGATTTCTGTAAGCCCTTGAATGTTTTCATGACTGTGTGGTATCCTTGATGACAGACAGGACCTGTTTTGGTTACTAGTTAAGTCTGTTCCTTCCCTTTACACAAAAGTAGGAGTTTTTTTTCTAGCTTCTGGGCCAGGCATTTCAAGTTCACCTATACTAGAGTACAGGCTGGACCTGTCTTTAAGCTTTATCTTGGATGGACGCTTGAGGGATCTAATGGATCTAGGAGTCCTAAACTTCTGAGCTAGACTTATTTTGGGATGTTGTCTCTTCTCTTGATTTTGTCTTGGGGAAGTTGCGGGTGACTTTTGGGTCATGGTCCCGGAATCTATTGCCCTGTGGGAATAATTTCTTTCCACTCTTGGGGTATGGCCAATAAGGAGGGGGGATTCCGTCCTAATTTGTTTCTCTGACTGTTATGCAGAGCTTATAGTGCCCCTGTTTGTCTCAGACTGTTGGATTCTCCTTTTGTTCAGGAAGAAGGATGGTTTTCCTATTTCATCCTTTGGAGTGAATCCGGTTCTTAGGAGCCGTTTCTTCCAGCGAACCTCGTTCTGATTCTAGTTTTCCCTTTCGGAATCTGGGGTTTTATGTGGAGTACCCTGCTCCAGATTTTGCAGTAGCTCCAGGGTCTTGGCTTCTGGTTTCTTACCATCGGCTTTTACTAGACTTTTAGGATTTTTCTCTTGGCTTTTGATCCTCAGTGGGGGTTCTAGATTCGAGTTTCTGGTATAAAACTCCAGGGCGTTTTCCGGGATACTGTTTTGTCTATGGACAGGAAGTTTTTTCCTGAGATCTTACGATATGCCCTCCTGTACCCCTTCTGGTCTTTGTTGGCCCGGGGTGGGGAGTAATATGGTCTGCAGAGGCTGAGTCTTCGGCATGACGTTGTCCCCTTTCTATATCTATTTTAGTGGACTTATAGGGATTATCGTGGGGGACTCGATCCCCTGTGTTGCATTGAGACTTCTCTGTTCTGGAGTTGCTCTTCATGGATGGTTTTGTCTGGTTGCTTTGCTGCCCATGGGGAGCGAGCGTCTTATGGGAGTCCGTGGATCAAGAGTTTCTTCCTTTTTCTTCTAAGGTTCCTCAGCCGAACATTCAGCCTTGAGGCTTTGGTCTTCTAGGTTCATTCCAGTTGAGACTTTTCGGTGGGTAGCTCCCTTTTATTGGAAAGGGAGAGTTCCTACTGCGTAGTCGGGAGGAACTTGTGTATGGCGGTGGGCGGAGGCCCACTACGACTCTATGTCAACAGTCCTTTAATTAAGCAGGCTCTTCAGCAACGGATGTTCCCTACTATCTTTTCTCCAACATTGGTGTGTCCGGTCCACGGCGTCATCCATAACTTGTGGGAATATTCTCTTCCCCAACAGGAAATGGCAAAGAGCACAGCAAAAGCTGTCCATATAGCCCCTCCCAGGCTCCGCCCCCCAGTCATTCTCTTTGCCGCTCTGAACAAGTAGCATCTCCACGGAGATGGTGAAGAGTATGTGGTGTTTAGTTGTAGTTTTTTATTCTTCTATCAAGAGTTTGTTATTTTAAAATAGTGCTGGTATATACTATTTACTCTGAAACAGAAAGAGATGAAGAGTTCTGTTTAAAAGAGGAGTATGATTTTAGCAGCAGTAACTAAAATCAATTGCTATTCCCACGCAGGACTGTTGAGCTGAGAGAACTTCAGTTGGGGGGAACAGTTTGCAGACTTTTCTGCTCAAGGTATGACTAGCCATTTTTCTAACAAGACTGTGTAATGCTGGAAGGCTGTCATTTTCCCTCATGGGGATCGGTAAGCCATTTTCTTAGACTTAGAAAGAATAAAGGGCTTATTATGGGCTATTAACTGGTGGACACTCTTAAGGGCTAAATCGATTGTTTATTTAAGTTATTTTTGAAAGTTAGCTAATTCCTTTATTTTAGATGCCGCTTTGCAGTTAGCGAGGTTAGCGGCGAAAAATTCAGGGTTTGCAATTGTGGCGCGCAGAGCGCTCTGGCTAAAGTCTTGGTCGGCGGATGTATCTTCCAAGACAAAATTGCTTAATATCCCTTTCAAAGGTAAGACCCTTTTTGGGCCAGAATTGAAAGAGATTATTTCAGACATCACAGGGGGAAAGGGCCATGCCCTCCCACAAGATAGACCTTTCAAGGCTAAGAATAAGTCCAATTTTCGTTCCTTTCGCAATTTCAGGAACGGACCGGCTTCCAACTCTGCAGCCTCTAGACAAGAGGGTAACGCTTCCCAGACTAAACCAGTGGAAACCAATGCAAGGCTGGAACAAGGGTAAACAGGCCAAGAAGCCTGCTGCTGCTACCAAAACAGCATGAAGGGGTAGCCCCCAATCCGGGACCGGTTCTAGTAGGGGGCAGACTCTCTCTCTTTGCTCAGGCTTGGGCAAGAAATGTTCAGGATCCCTGGGCACTAGAAATAGTCTCTCAGGGTTATCTTCTAGAATTGAAGGAACTACCCCCAAGGGGAAGGTTCCACATGTCTCACTTATCTTCAAACCAAATAAAGAGACAGGCATTCTTACATTGTGTAGAAGACCTGTTAAAGATGGGAGTGATACACCCAGTTCCAACTGTGGAACAAGGTCAGGGGTTTTACTCAAATCTGTTTGTAGTTCCCAAAAAAGAGGGAACTTTCAGACCAATTCTGGATTTAAAAATTCTAAACAAATTTCTCAGAGTTCCATCATTCAAAATGGAAACCATTCAAACAATTTTACCTACAATCCAGGAGGGTCAATTTATGACTACCGTGGATTTAAAGGATGCGTATCTGCATATTCCTATCCACAAAGATCATCATCAGTTCCTAAGGTTCGCCTTTCTGGACAAACATTATCAATTCGTGGCTCTCCCATTCGGGCTAGCCACTGCTCCAAGAATTTTCACAAAGGTGCTCGGGTCCCTTCTAGCGGTTCTAAGACCAAGGGGTATTGCAGTGGCACCTTATCTGGACGACATTCTAATCCAAGCGTCGTCTCTTTCCAAAGCAAAGGCTCATACAGACATTGTTCTAGCCTTTCTCAGATCTCACGGGTGGAAGGTGAACGTAGAAAAGAGTTCCCTGTCTCCGTCGACAAGAGTTCCCTTTTTGGGAACAATAATAGATTCTTTAGAAATGAAGATCTTCCTGACAGAAGTCAGAAAGTCAAAGCTTCTAAACGCTTGTCAAGTTCTTCACTCTATTCTGCAGCCTTCCATAGCTCAGTGCATGGAAGTAGTAGGGTTGATGGTTGCAGCAATGGACATAGTTCCTTTTGCTCGAATTCATCTAAGACCATTACAACTGTGCATGCTCAAGCAGTGGAATGGGGACTATACAGACTTGTCTCCAAAGATTCAAGTAGACCAGATGACCAGAGACTCACTCCGTTGGTGGTTGTCCCAGGATCACCTGTCTCAGGGAATGAGTTTCCGCAGACCAGAGTGGGTCATTGTCACGACCGACGCCAGTCTATTAGGCTGGGGCGCGGTCTGGGACTCCCTGAAAGCTCAGGGTTTATGGTCTCGGGAAGAGTCTCTTCTCCCGATCAACATCCTGGAACTGAGAGCGATATTCAATGCTCTCCGGGCTTGGCCTCAACTAGCGAAGGCCGGATTCATAAGATTCCAGTCAGACAACATGACGACTGTAGCTTACATCAACCATCAGGGGGGAACAAGGAGTTCCTTGGCGATGAGAGAGGTATCCAAAATCATCCAATGGGCGGAGGATCACTCCTGCCACCTATCTGCAATCCACATCCCAGGAGTAGACAACTGGGAGGCGGATTATCTGAGTCGTCAGACTTTCCATCCGGGGGAGTGGGAACTCCACCCGGAGGTGTTTGCCCAGTTGACTCAATTATGGGGCATTCCAGACATGGATCTGATGGCGTCTCATCAGAACTTCAAGGTTCCTTGCTACGGGTCCAGATCCAGGGATCCCAAGGCGACTCTAGTGGATGCATTAGTGGCGCCTTGGTCGTTCAACCTAGCTTATGCGTTTCCACCGTTCCCTCTCCTTCCCAGGCTTGTAGCCAAGATCAAACAGGAGAAGACCTCAGTGATTCTGATAGCTCCTGCGTGGCCGCGCAGGACTTGGTATGCAGACCTGGTGAATATGTCATCGGCTCCACCATGGAAGCTACCTTTGAGACAGGATCTTCTAGTACAAGGTCCATTCGAACATCCAAATCTAGTTTCTCTGCAGCTGACTGCTTGGAAATTGAACGTTTGATTTTATCCAAGCGTGGGTTTTCAGATTCAGTGATAGATACTCTGGTCCAAGCCAGAAAACCTGTGACTAGAAAGATTTACCATAAAATATGGAAAAGATATATCTGTTGGTGTGAATCCTAGGGATTCTCCTGGAGTAAGATTAAAATTCCTAAGATCCTCTCCTTTCTCCAAGAAGGTTTGGATAAGGGATTGTCAGCGAGTTCTCTAAAAGGACAGATTTCTGCTTTATCTGTCTTGTTACACAAACGACTGGCAGCTGTGCCAGATGTACAAGCTTTTGTACATGCTTTGGTCAGAGTCAAGCCTGTTTACAGACCCTTGACTCCTCCCTGGAGTCTAAATTTAGTTCTTTCAGTTCTTCAAGGGGTTCCGTTTGAACCCTTACATTCCATAGATATCAAGTTACTATCTTGGAAAGTTCTGTTTTTGGTTGCTATTTCTTCTGCTAGAAGAGTTTCTGAATTATCTGCTTTGCAGTGTGATCCACCCTTTCTGGTGTTCCATTCAGATAAGGTTGTTTTGCGTACCAAGCCTGGTTTTCTTCCAAAGGTTGTTTCCAACAAGAATATTAACCAGGAAATAGTTGTTCCTTCTTTGTGTCCGAATCCAGTTTCAAAGAAGGAACGTTTGTTACACAATTTAGATGTAGTCCGTGCTTTAAAGTTCTATCTAGAAGCAACAAAGGATTTCAGACAAACTTCTTCTTTGTTTGTCGTTTATTCTGGTAAGAGGAGAGGACAAAAAGCTACTGCTACCTCTCTTTCTTTCTGGCTGAAAAGCATCATCCGATTGGCTTATGAGACTGCCGGACTGCAGCCTCCTGATCGAATCACAGCTCACTCTACTAGGGCTGTGGCTTCCACATGGGCCTTCAAGAACGAGGCTTCTGTTGATCAGATATGTAAGGCAGCGACTTGGTCTTCTCTGCACACTTTTGCCAAATTCTACAAATTTGATACTTATGCTTCTTCGGAGGCTATTTTTGGGAGAAAGGTTTTGCAAGCCGTGGTGCCTTCTGTTTAGGTAACTGGATTTGCTCCCTCCCTTCATCCGTGTCCTAGGGCTTTGGTATTGGTTCCCACAAGTTATGGATGATGCCGTGGACCGGACACACCAATGTTGGAGAAAACAGAATTTATGCTTACCTGATAAATTACTTTCTCCAACGGTGTGTCCGGTCCACGGCCCGCCCTGGTTTTTTAATCAGGTTTGAAAAATTTCTTTCTCTATACACTACAGTCACCACGGCACCCTATAGTTTCTCCTTTTTTTCTCCTAACATTCGGTCGAATGACTGGGGGGGCGGAGCCTGGGAGGGGCTATATGGACAGCTTTTGCTGTGCTCTTTGCCATTTCCTGTTGGGGAAGAGAATATTCCCACAAGTTATGGATGACGCCGTGGACCGGACACACCGTTGGAGAAAGTAATTTATCAGGTAAGCATAAATTCTGTTTTCTTCTCGAGGATCGATATCTGATTGGATAAGCTGATCAGGCGTCCTTGCCTATCCCTGGATCCACCGCTTAGAATCAGATGGTTGTAGCTTGGAACTCAGGTCAACTTCAGTTTTTTTTCTGCCAGAAGGTGTGTCTGGTATCTGCTAGCATCACTAAGAGGAATGTTATTCAGGTCCTTCAGTCTGTGCTGTGGGATCCTATTCTTTGTGACCATATTACTCGTTGCTGGGGTTGGTCCAATCCTAGAAAAGCTAGCGGCATCTGAGACTGATTGCTCAGTTTAGGTCCGCAAGTTAGTATCGCTGTTAAAGGGTCTCTACTTCATGGGCTCCTGTTTCTATGAGGCGGACGTATGAGATGGTTTGGGCCGAACAGAGAGAGAGTGTTTTTAAAGGGGTTATTTTCCTTTTGTGGCACATAGTTGGTCCCTCGTCATCTTTCTTACGTGCTGAGGACCAGCTAGTTCGTTCTGACTTTCTATTGGACTTCGGGACTCTGTCTTATTTTCCCCAGGATGAGCTGGGGAAGGGCCTTCCTACCGAGCGCTGGCTCGAGCGGTCCTTTTTGGGACAGATGGCTCTCTTATCCTGATGATTACCTTCGACATATAGTGTGCTGTTGGTTGTGGGTTGACTCTGGTGGCAGTCCTTGTTCCTTGATTGTGGGCTTGCAAGCAATTTTCGATTCCCTGATTGTCCTTCTATTCCAGAGGATCATTGACCTCTCTTAGCCGTTTGTTCCTTTTGCTGGGGCGCTATCTACGATCAGGCCAGTACCGTTCTTGCTCCTTTTTGGAGCTTAGTCTTTTTTAAGGGGTAGCATTGGGTTATTTTTCTAACTGTGCATGAATGGTCTTGACTTCCTTCTTCAATGATCTATTCTGTCTATAGATGGTTTTTCTACTTGCCATTGTCCCTATGTTGTAATCTTACAAATACGTACTCCTTAGAGGAGTTTCCTTTTATTAAGGTTGTTGACAAGTTTGTTAGGGGTTTCTCCCTAGGATTGTTATTTTAAATGTTATTTTCATTTCTAATGGAAAAGGGTTTTCCTTCAGGGACTCTTGCTTTGATGTTCTTTGCACTTGGGAGGCTTGGTTGCCTTCTTTATTGTTGATGGAGGGTTTTTTTTTTCACTTGACTTGGGAGTCGGTGGGTTTCTAGCCTCTTCAGAGGTTATGGACGTCTTCTTGGGTCTCGGGCATGAGATCTTTATGCTTCTGATAGTTGGGCGGCTATTCCGAACATTGTTTTTCTTTTTGCTTCTGTTGAAACAGCTTCGGGAGAATGGGTTGGTTGCAGGCTGTGGTGCCCTCAGATTTGGGCCGCCTCCTTTTTTGCCCTACCGTTAGCATACAGTGTCCTCTGTAGCTCCCACAATTAATGAATGCAGCTGTGGACTCTCCCTGTATTTAGAAGGAAAACATAAATTATGACTTACCAGATAATTTCCTTTTCTTCGATGCAGGTAGAGTCCACAGCTCCCGCCTGTGTTCTCCGATGGGCGGCCCCACATTTTTTTTGTTTTCTTCTGGCACCTTTTTCACTCTGATATTTCTCCTACTGTTCCTTGTTCCCGTGGCACAATGACTGGGGGATAAGGGAAGTGGGGGAGGTATTTAAGGCATTGGCTGGGGTGTCTTTGCCTCCACTTAGTGGCCAGTTTCTGTATTCGCACAAGTAATGAATGCAGCTGTAGACTCTCCCTGTATCGAAGGAAAGGAAATTTTCTGGTAAGTCATAATTTGTTATATATGTGTGTGTACATATGTATTTATGTGTGTAAATACATATGTACACACACACACACATATATATATATATTTATATATTTAACAGGGGGCGTATTATGGCCTAGGCCAACAAGGCCGTTGCCTAGGGCAGCAGATTTGGGAGGGGCAGCACATCTACCCTATCCTCTCTCTAAATGCAAGCACACAGTACAGTGAGCAATAAAGTGCAGGCTTTTACAGAGAAGACAAGGCATGTGCGCTGATTAAGGTCGCTCTTCACAGGCAGTGCTCCTTTAAACCATTGCTTCATTTAGAGCTGCCGGAATTTTTGCAGTGGAAGCGCGTTCTTGGTGTGAAACTTGCCCGGGATATGCTTACAAGGTGAGGCTGGAGGAAAAGACCTTGTACCAATATGCTGCCTCCCCTTGTCAGCTGTGGTGGGTCTGCGAGCGCAATGCTTTTTGCAGGTCTTAGCAACTAACAGACTGGATGCGTCTCTGCACTGCTTAGATCAACTTGTGATGTCTAATCAGAAACTCTCAGCGCTAATATATGTTAGCTACTAATAGCTAGCTTTCTTTGCATTCATGAATTCACGGAGTAAATAGTAAACGGACACTTAAAAAGATCATTACTTCAATGACGGTAATTACAATTTCTGTATGTTGTTGCATGTAAAGGGCAGCCAGTGATTGTTTCAAAGTGTATTCTTCTTTCCCTCCCTTCCTCTCTCCCTTCTGTCCATTTCTCCCTCCCTCAACTCACTCCCTCAACTCACTCCCTCCCTCAATTCCCTTGCTTCTTTCTTTCCATCCCTCCCTTCTTTCCCTCCCTCCCTTGCTCCCTTCTTTCCCTCCCTTCTTCGCTCCCTTCTTTGCTCCCTTCTTTCCCTCCCTTCTTTCCCTCCCTTCTTTCCCTCCACCCTTTTCTCCTCTCCCTCCCCATTCTTCTCTCTCTCTCTCCATTCTTTTTTTTTCTCTCCCTTTTCTCCCCTCACCTTCTTTTCTCTCCCTTCTCTCAGGGAGAAAATGTTATGAGATGTATGCAATACAACCCACCTGTATGTAATTGTTTTGCTAGCCCGTTTTCTTTTGAATTAATATGAAAAAAAAAAGTTTACACACTGAACCAAAAAATTATTAATGGGGAAAAAAAAGCCTAAAACCTTTGGGTGGAGGGGGTTGGTTAGCAGAATTTTGAGTGCCTAAGGCAGCACAAAACCTAAATACGCCACACACATATATATATATATACATCTTAAGAAATATGTATGTATGTATCTCTATGTTAAAGCCCTTTGCCTACCTTTTTTTTTTTTCTAACACCACCTGAGAGCTCATGTCTTGAGGCCTTGTAACTTTTGTGTGTAATATTTTTTTTAATTTTTAAATGTATTGGTGTCGTCATGAGTGTTAGTGTACTGTAATGTATTTTTCTCTTGTTAAGTGTGTTCAGTCCACGGGTCATCCATTACTTATGGGATATATTCTCCTTCCCAACAGGAAGTTGCAAGAGGATCACCCAAGCAGAGCTGCTATATAGCTCCTCCCCTCACATGTCATATCCAGTCATTCTCTTGCAACCCTCAACAAAGAAGGAGGTCGCGAGAGGAGTTGGAGTTTTTACTTAATTATTCTTCAATCAAAAGTTTGTTATTTTAAAATGGCACCGGAGTGTGCCGTTTTTTGTATCTCAGGCAGTATTTGGAGAAGAATCTGCCTGCGTTTTTCTATGATCTTAGCAGACGTAACTAAGATCCGCTGGCTGTTCTCGACATTCTGAGGAGTAGGGTAACTTCAGAAAGAGGGGAATAGCATGCGGGGTCCCCCGCAAATGAGGTATGTGCAGTACATTATTTTCTGGGAATGGAATTGACTAAGAAAATACTGCTGTTACCCATATGATGTAAGTACAGCCTTAAATGCAGTAGTAGCGACTGGTATCAGGCTGATAAATGTATACGCAGTTGAGTTATTTTCTAGGGACTAGAATTTGACTGAGAAAATACTGTTAATACTGAAATAATGTTTAAGCCTTATCTGCAGTGGAAGCGACTGGTAGCAGGCTTAGTGATAACTTTGCATGACATTGAAAATGTTGTTTTTAAAACGTTTACTGGCATGTTATTCGTTTTGTGAGGTACTTTGGTGATAAATATTTTTGGGCATGATTTTTTTCCACATGGCTAACGTATTTTTCTGCATAGAAACCGTTATATCAGGTCTCCCACTGTTGTAATATGAGTGGGAGGGACCTTGTTTTAGCGCCTTGTTGCGCAGTTAAAATTCTAGCACAGTCTTCCTGCTTCTTCCTCCTTGATCCAGGACGTCTCTAGAGAGCTCAGGGGTCTTCAAAATTTGTTTTTGAGGGAGGTAATCAGTCACAGCAGATCTGTGACAGTGTGTTTGACTGTGATAAAAGCATTAAATCTTAATTTGATATCCGTTTTTGGGTATTGAGGGGTTAATCATCCTTTTGCTAATGGGTGCAATCCTCTGCTAATTAATACACTTCTCGTTAAGAATTGTTGACTATAACTGAATTAGTTTTCTTTGTTATTCAACTGTGTTTTTAAAAGCGCTGCAGCGTTTTTTATATTGCTTGTAAACTTATTGAAAGTGATTTCCAAGCTTGCTGGCTTCATTGCTAGTCTGTTTAAACATGTCTGATACAGAGGAATCTGCTTGTTCATTATGTTCATAAGCCGATGTGGAGCCCAATAGAAATATGTGTACCAATTGTATTGATATTACTTTGAATAAAAGTCAATCTGTACCGATAAAGAAATTATCACCAGACAACGAGGGGGAAGTTATGCCGTCTAACTCTCCTCACGTGTCAGTACCTTTGTCTCCCGCTCGGGTGGTGCGTAAGATTGAGGCGCCAAGTACATCAAGGCCCTTACAAATCACTTTACATGATATGGCTAATGTTATGAAAGAAGTATTATACAATATGCCCGAATTAAGAGGCAAGCGCGATAGCTCTGGGTTAAGGACAGAGCGCGCTGATGACACGAGAGCCATGTCTGATACTGCGTCACAATTTGCAGAACATGAGGACGGTGAGCTTCATTCTGTCGGTGACGGTTCTGATTCGGGGAGACCGGATTCAGAAATTTCAAATTTTAAATTTAAGCTTGAGAACCTCCGCGTGTTACTAGGGGAGGTGTTAGCGGCTCTGAATGATTGCAACACGGTGGCAATCCCAGAGAAATTATGTAGGTTGGATAGATACTATGCGGTACCAGTGTGTACTGACGTTTTTCCTATACCAAAAAGGCTTACAGAAATTATTAGTAAGGAGTGGGATAGACCCGGTGTGCCCTTTTCCCCTCCTCCGATATTTAGAAAAATGTTCCCTATAGACGCCACCACACGAGACTTATGGCAGACGGTCCCTAAGGTGGAGGGAGCAGTTTCTACTTTAGCCAAGGGTACCACTATCCCGGTGGAGGATAGCTGTGCTTTCTCAGATCCAATGGATAAAAAAATTAGAGGGTTACCTTAAGAAAATGTTTGTTCAACACGGTTTTATATTGCAGCCTCTTGCATGCATTGCGCCTGTCACGGCTGCAGCGGCATTCTGGTTTGAGTCTCTGGAAGAGGCGATTCGCACAGCACCATTGGATGAGACTTTGAGCAAAGTTAGAACGCTTAAACTGGCTAATGCGTTTTTTTCGGATGCCGTAGTGCATTTAACCAAACTTACGGCTAAAAATTCCGGATTCGCCATACAGGCCCGCAGGGCGCTATGGCTTAAATCCTGGTCAGCAGATGTAACTTCTAAGTCTAAACTACTTAACATTCCCTTCAAAGGGCAGACCTTATTCGGGCCCGGCTTGAAGGAAATTATTGCTGACATTACGGGAGGTAAGGGCCACACCCTTCCTCAGGACAGGGCCAAATCAAAGGCCAAACAGTCTAATTTTCGTGCCTTTCGTAACTTCAAGGCAGGAGCAGCATCAACTTCCTCCGCTCCAAAACAGGAAGGAACTACTGCTCGTTACAGACAGGGTTGGAAAGGCAACCAGTCATGGAACAAGGGCAAGCAGGCCAGAAAGCCTACTTCCGCCCCTAAGACAGCATGAAGACAGGGCCCCCACTCCGGAGACGGATCTAGTGGGGGGCAGACTTTCTCTCTTCGCCCAGGTTTGGGCAAGAGATGTTCAGGATCCCTGGACGTTGGAAGATTATATCTCAGGGATACCTTCTGGATTTCAAAACTTCTCCTCCACAAGGGAGGTTTCATCTGTCAAGGTTATCAACAAACCTAGTAAAGAAAGAGGCATTTCTACAATGTGTACAAGACCTCTTAGTGATGGGAGTGATCCACCCAGTTCCGCGAATGGAACGAGGACAAGGGTTTTACTCAAATCTATTTGTGGTTCCCAAAAAAGAGGGAACCTTCAGACCAATCTTAGACTTAAAAATCTTAAACAAATTCCTAAGGGTTCCATCGTTCAAGATGGAAACCATTCGGACCATCCTACCCATGATCCAAGAGGGTCAATATATGACCACAGTGGACTTAAAGGATGCCTACCTTCACATACCGATTCACAAAGATCATTATCGGTACCTAAGGTTTGCCTTTCTAGACAGGCATTACCAGTTTGTAGCTCTTCCCTTCGGGTTAGCTACGGCCCCGAGAATTTTTACAAAGGTTCTGGGCTCACTTCTGGCGGTACTAAGACCACGAGGCATAGCGGTGGCTCCGTACCTAGACGACATTCTGATACAAGCGTCAAGTTTTCAAAATGCAAAGTCTCATACAGAGATAGTTCTAGCATTTCTGAGGTCGCATGGGTGGAAAGTGAACGTGGAAAAGAGTTATCTGTTACCACTCACAAGGGTTCCTTTTCTAGGGACTCTTATAGATTCTGTAGAGATGAAGATTTCCCTGACGGAGTCCAGGTTATCAAAGATTCTCAATGCTTGCCGTGTTCTTCACTCCATTCCAAGCCCATCAGTAGCTCAGTGTATGGAAGTAATCGGCTTGATGGTCGCGGCAATGGACATAGTGCCATTTGCGAGCCTGCATCTCAGACCGCTGCAACTATGCATGCTAAGTCAGTGGAACGGGGATTACTCAGATCTGTCCCCTTTGCTACATCTGGACCAGGAGACCAGAGATTCTCTTCTCTGGTGGTTGTCACGGGTTCATCTGTCCGAAGGAATGACCTTTCGCAGACCAGATTGGACGATTGTAACAGATGCCAGCCTTCTAGGCTGGGGAGCAGTCTGGAACTCCCTGAAGGCTCAGGGATCGTGTACTCAGGAGGAGAAACTCCTCCCAATCAACATTCTAGAATTAAGAGCAATATTCAATGCTCTTCTAGCTTGGCCTCAGTTAGCAACACTGAGGTTCATCAGGTTTCAGTCGGACAACATCACGACTGTGGCTTACATCAATCATCAAGGGGGAACCAGGAGTTCCCTAGCGATGTTGGAAGTCTCGAAGATAATTCGCTGGGCAGAGTCACACTCTTGCCACCTGTCAGCGATCTACATCCCAGGTGTGGAGAACTGGGAAGCGGATTTTCTAAGTCGCCAGACTTTTCATCCGGGGGAGTGGGAACTACACCCGGAGGTATTTGCTCAACTGATTCGTCGTTGGGGCAAACCGGATCTGGATCTTATGGCATCTCGCCAGAACGCCAAGCTTCCTCGTTACGGATCCAGGTCCAGGGACCCAGGAGCGGTGCTGGTAGATGCGCTAGCAGCCCCTTGGGTTTTCAACATAGCTTATGTGTTTCCACCTTTTCCGTTGCTACCTCGACTGATTGCCAGGATCAAACAGGAGAGAGCATCGGTGATTCTGATAGCGGCTGCGTGACCACGCAGGACCTGGTATGCAGACCTAGTGGACATGTCGTCCTGTCCACCATGGTCTCTACCTCTGAGGCAGGACCTTCTAATTCAGGGTCCTTTCAACCATCCAAACCTAATTTCTCTGAGGCTGACTGCTTGGAAATTGAACGCTTGATTCTATCAAAGCGTGTGTTTTTGGATTCGGTTATTGATACATTGATACAGGCTCGAAAACCTGTTACCAGAAAAATTTACCATAAGATATGGCGTAAATATTTATATTGGTGTGAATCCAAGAGTTACTCATGGAGTAAGGTTAGGATTCCTAGGATATTGTCTTTTCTACAAGAGGGTTTAGAAAAGGGCTTATCCGCTAGTTCACTAAAGGGACAGATTTCTGCTCTGTCTATTCTTTTACACAAGCGTCTGGCAGAGAATCCAGACGTCCAGGCTTTTTGTCAGGCTTTGGCTAGGATTAAGCCTGTGTTTAAAGCTGTTGCTCCTCCGTGGAGCTTAAACTTGGTTCTTAAAGTTCTTCAGGGTGTTCCGTTTGAACCCCTTCATTCCATTGATATTAAGCTTTTATCTTGGAAAGTTATGTTTTTGATGGCTATTTCCTCGGCTCGAAGAGTCTCGGAGTTATCTGCCTTACATTGTGATTCTCCTTATCTGATCTTTCATTCAGACAAGGTAGTCCTGCGTACTAAACCTGGGTTTTTGCCTAAGGTCGTTTCTAACAGGAATATCAATCAAGAGATTGTTGTTCCATCATTGTGTCCTAATCCTTCTTCAAAGAAGGAACGTCTTTTGCATAATCTAGACGTGGTCCGTGCCCTGAAGTTCTACTTACAGGCAACTAAAGATTTTCGGCAAACTTCTTCCCTGTTTGTCGTTTAGTCTGGACAGAGGAGAGGTCAAAAGGCTTCGGCTACCTCTCTCTCTTTTTGGCTTCGTAGCATAATACGTTTAGCCTATGAGACTGCTGGACAGCAGCCTCCTGAAAGAATTACAGCTCATTCCACTTGAGCTGTGGCTTCCACTTGGGCCTTTAAAAATGAGGCCTCTGTTGAACAGATTTGCAAGGCTGCAACTTGGTCTTCACTTCATACTTTTTCCAAATTTTACAAATTTGACACTTTTGCTTCTTCGGAGGCTGTTTTTGGGAGAAAGGTTCTACAGGCAGTGGTTCCTTCTGTTTAATGTTCCTGCCTTGTCCCTCCCTTCATCCGTGTACTTTAGCTTTGGTATTGGTATCCCATAAGTAATGGATGACCCGTGGACTGAACACACTTAACAAGAGAAAACATAATTTATGCTTACCTGATAAATGTATTTCTCTTGTAGTGTGTTCAGTCCACGGCCCGCCCTGTCTTTTTGAGGCAGGTTCTAAATTTTAAATTATAACTCCAGTCACCACTACACCCTATAGTTTCTCCTTTCTCGTCTTGTTTCGGTCGAATGACTGGATATGACATGTGAGGGGAGGAGCTATATAGCAGCTCTGCTTGGGTGATCCTCTTGCAACTTCCTGTTGGGAAGGAGAATATATCCCATAAGTAATGGATGACCCATGGACTGAACACACTACAAGAGAAATAAATTTATCAGGTAAGCATAAATTATGTTTTGATGTTTTGTGCAACTTTTTTTGTTTAATAAAACAGTTAACCAGAGCTCTAAAGACACAGTAATCATTCTAGCATAAATCTGATTGCACTCAAGCAATCACGTTTACTTTCAACTCATATTATCAGCAGTATACCCTGCAAGCACAAACATCCGGGATAAACTCCTTATCGCTTGCGCATAACTGTTAGCGCTCCACTCATAATCTGGCCCTTTGTAGGCTATATTTGTTACTCATAGTACTGAATTAATATAACCTTTTTTTAATGGTATAATTTATCAAAACTCTATCCTTGAATTCTAGGCACAAAGAAGTTCTTCCTCTTCAGTAAGTTTTCCACACCTAAGGGCTCCTGAATTGACTATGGGACATCCAGCTTCCATGTCATCTGATATGTATGCTTATGGATGCATTCTTTTATGGGTATGTTTTTTGTCTTTATTGCTAAATTTACCACAAACTTTTTGATTAAACGGACACTAAAGTTATGATTCCGATAAGGCATGCAATTTTTTTTTTAAAAATCACAATTTACTTTCATTATCGCTTTACACTTTGGCACCAACTCCTACTAAGCATGTGAAAAAGTTCACAGTATATGTTTGTGTGATTTGTCCAAAAAATTGAATTGTCTTTGTATTATGTATTTGTTGATTATACAATTTCTACTCTAATTAATGATCCTTTACGTTTAACACTGTATAAGGATAATTCTATGTTAACTAAGCATAGTATGTAAGAAAGCATTGCAGTATAAATCATTATCCTGATGTTCCTGTTATTTCCTCTGCAAATGACCTTTTCCCTATCCTCCAGACCTTTAGTACATACTGCAGTTATCATAAAATTGTCTGTGTATAGGGCTGTGTATGTGTCTCATATATCACCTTCCTCTTATTGACAATAGAAAAGGAGACCATAAATTTTAATTTCATCAGGCAAATTTCCCAAGAGATTAAATACATACATTTAAGATTATTAGTAGCACAAAATAACCATGCCTACAAATTATACATATACAATATCTATTTATAATTACATATATATATATATATATATATATATATATATACATATTTAGACATGTATATGTTAAAGCCCTTGCCTTTGTTTTCCAACATCTTTCAGCCCTTATGACTTTTTTGGTGCAATTTAAAAAAAAATATATTTTATAAGATAGTGTTATGAGTGTAACTGTACTTTTCAACAATGTATTTCCTTCTTAAAGGATTACTTTCTGTTATAATTTTAAAGCTAAACAACTAACATATTAAAGTTAATAAACATTAATTAAAACTTACTGACCTATATTTTCTCCAAAACGAAGTTTCATAACGTTCTAAAAGTTATATCTTTTATTCGCCGATGATGTCACGTTATCCTGCCCACTATTTTCAGCACTGCATGTTCAAAATACTTAAACCAATAACTTTGTGTTTAAAGCGCCATTTTGAAACCTAGGTATTGTAAACGGATTGGTACAGAGCAAAGGATACCCACGGAGTGGGTTTGGAAAACAATTACATTTGCAGACAAGATTTCTGATATACGGTAGAGATATGTTAATGAAATGCTATTGATAAAAAGCATATTTGGGGTAGTTAGTTAGTAACAGGCATAGAAAATATTTACTTACAGTGGCCCTTTAATATAAGGAGAGTCCACGGCATCATTCCTTACTGTTGGGAAATACTGAACCGGGCCACCAGGAGGAGGCAAAGGCACCCCGATCCCCCAGTCATTCTTTGCCTTTCGTCACAGGAGGATGGCAGAGAAGTGTCAGAGTAGTTCCTTAGGAGGGGTATCTGCCCTTCGATTCGGGACTGGAGATTTAAGTAGTCTTGTCAGCCTCTCAGTGAGAGCATTGACGAAAATTAGAGTCTGGAGATGCAGGGAGAGTCTTTCTGCAAACCCATCCAGACTGCCTGCTAGCAGCTCCTAAGCAATCAGTGTTGACGAGTTTCACTGCCTGCTCGTTTTATTCACTCAAGTCCATGTCAGGAGTGATGCTACAAGACTCTCACACTTGAGAAGCTGTGTTTCTGTTCCACAGCATGGATTCTAGTAAGATCATTTCAATTTTTACTTATGTTGAAAGCGGGTCACGGTGTGTGGCTCCTTTTATCTTATAGAATTATGGGTTAATATCTCCTGAGGGGGATTATTGAACAATTGGTATTAATCAAATGTGATGCTTTGATTTTATGCTGCTTTATGTGTGAGATTTTTTGGGGGGCTCATAGACTGTTTGTTATATGGCTGGAACACGAAGGTTTTTACTTTCACTTTGAATGCTTTGGAGCTTGGCGTACTTTTTCTCATAGCAGGGTGGACCTGCCTTGCGCACCATGTGACCGGGAGTGGTCTCACTATCTTTTCCTCTTTCCCGACCGAGCTGACTGTCGGAGAAGATGCTTTTTCTCTGTATTGTCTGGGTCTAGGTGGTGGTGACTGCCCCAGCCATTGGGAGTATAAAGGTGCCGTTTTTTGAGAAATAAAAAAGATTGTACTATTTTCTGTGTCCTATTGTCATTAGCTTAAACTATGGAGGATTCTGAGTTACTTGAGGATACTTCCTCTATTCCAAATAGTAATACCTGTTTATATTGTGAGGAGGCCTTGGTCAATATGGATTACCAACTTATAATGCTTAATTAATAACTACTAGGGATATAATCACATTAACCAGTTTATGTACAGTTCTGAAAGAGTTCACTATAATAACTGACTTATAAACCTGGAGTATAAAACCCTGTCTAGTAAATAAATGTTCTTTCATGTAATTGGCAAGAGTCCATGAGCTAGTGAGGTATGGGATATACAATCCTACCAGGAGGGAAAAAGTTTCCCAAACCTCAAAATGCCTATAAATACACCCCTCACCACACCCACAATTCAGTTTTACAAACGTTGCCTCCTATGGAGGTGGTGAAGTTCTAAATATATGTATTGTACTTTTATTTGCCATGATTCAGGTTTCAGTATATTTCCTTTTGCAGACTGTCAGTTTCATATTTGGGAAATGCATTTTTCTTTCATGTAATTAGCAAGAGTCCATGAGCTAGTGACGTATGGGATATACATTCCTACCAGGAGGGGCAAAGTTTCCCAAAACTCAAAATGCCTATAAATACACCCCTCACCACACCCACAAATCAGTTTTACAAACTTTGCCTCCTATGGAGGTGGTGAAGTAAGTTTGTGCTAGATTCTACGTTGCTATGCGCTCCGCAACAGGTTGGAGCCCGGTTTTCCTCTCAGCGTGCAGTGAATGTCAGAGGGATGTGAGGAGAGTATTGCCTATTTGAATGCAATGATCTCCTTCTACGGGGTCTATTTCATAGGTTCTCTGTTATCGGTCGTAGAGATTCATCTCTTACCTCCCTTTTCAGATCGACGATATACTCTTATATATATATATACCATTACCTCTGCTGATTTTCGTTTCAGTACTGGTTTGGCTTTCTACAACATGTAGACGAGTGTCCTGGGGTAAGTAAGTCTTATTTTCTGTGACACTCTAAGCTATGGTTGGGCGCTTTTTTTATAAAGTTCTAAATATATGTATTCAAACATTTATTTGCCTTGACTCAGGATGTTCAACATTCCTTATTTTCAGACATTCAGTTTCATATTTGGGATAATGCATTTGAATCAATCATTTTTTTCTTACCTTAAAAAATTTGACTTTTTCCCTGTGGGCTGTTAGGCTCGCGGGGGCTGAAAATGCTTCATTTTATTGCGTCATTCTTGGCGCAGACTTTTTTGGCGCAAAAAATCTTTTCTGTTTCCGGCGTCATACGTGTCGCCGGAAGTTGCGTCATTTTTTGATGTTCTTTTGCGCCAAAAATGTCAGCGTTCCGGATGTGGCGTCATTTTTGGCGCCAAAAGCATTTAGGCGCCAAATAATGTGGGCGTCTTATTTGGCGCTAAAAAAATATGGGCGTCGCTTTTGTCTCCACATTATTTAAGTCTCAATTTTCATTGCTTCTGGTTGCTAGAAGCTTGTTCTTTGGCATTTTTTCCAATTCCTGAAACTGTCATTTAAGGAATTTGATAAATTTTGCTTTATATGTTGTTTTTTCTCTTACATATTGCAAGATGTCTCATGTTGCATCTGAGTCAGAAGATACTTCAGGAAAATCGCTGCCTGGTGCTGGAACTACCAAAGCTAAGTGTATCTGCTGTAAACTTTTGGTAGCTGTTCCTCCAGCTGTTGTTTGTATTAAATGTCATGACAAACTTGTTAATGCAGAAAATATTTCCTTTAGTAAAATACCATTACCTGTTGCAGTTCCATCAACATCTAATGTTCAGAGTGTTCCTGATAACATAAGAGATTTTGTTTCTGAATCTATTAAGAAGGCTATGTCTGTTATTCCTCCTTCTAGTAAACATAAAAAGTCTTTTAAAACTTCTCTTTATCCAGATGAATTTTTAAATGAACATCATCATTCTGATTCTAATGATTCTTCTGGTTCAGAGGATTCTGTTTCAGAGGTTGATGCTGATAAATCTTCATATTTATTTAAAATGGAATTTATTCGTTCTTTACTTAAAGAAGTCCTAATTGCATTAGAAATTGAGGATTCTGGTCCTCTTGATACTAAATCTAAACGTTTAGACAAGGTCTTTAAATCTCCTGTAGTTATTCCAGAAGTTTTTCCTGTTCCTGGTGCTATTTCTGAAGTAATTTCCAGGGAATGGAATAATTTGGGTAATTCATTTACTCCTTCTAAACGTTTTAAGCAATTATATCCTGTGCCGTCTGACAGATTAGAGTTTTGGGACAAAATCCCTAAAGTTGATGGGGCTATCTCTACCCTTGCTAAACGTACTACTATTCCTACGGCAGATGGTACTTCCTTTAAGGATCCTTTAGATAGGAACATTGAATCCTTTCTAAGAAAAGCTTATTTGTGTTCAGGTAATCTTCTTAGACCTGCTATATCTTTGGCGGATGTTGCTGCAGCTTCAACTTTTTGGTTGGAAACTTTAGCACAACAAGTAACAGATCATGATTCTCATAACATTATTATTCTTCTTCAACATGCTAATAATTTTATCTGTGATGCCATTTTTGATATTATCAGAGTTGATGTCAGGTTTATGTCTCTAGCTATTTTAGCTAGAAGAGCTTTATGGCTTAAAACTTGGAATGCTGATATGTCTTCTAAATCGACTCTACTTTCCCTTTCTTTCCAGGGTAATAAATTATTTGGTTCTCAGTTGGATTCTATTATCTCAACTGTTACTGGTGGGAAAGGAACTTTTTTACCACAGGATAAAAAATCTAAGGGTAAAAACAGGGCTAATAATCGTTTTCGTTCCTTTCGTTTCAACAAAGAACAAAAGCCTGATCCTTCATCCTCAGGAGCAGTTTCAGTTTGGAAACCATCTCCAGTCTGGAATAAATCCAAGCCTTCTAGAAAAGCAAAGCCAGCTTCTAAGTCCACATGAAGGTGCGGCCCTCATTCCAGCCCAGCTGGTAGGGGGCAGATTACGTTTTTTCAAAGAAATTTGGATCAATTCTGTTCACAATCTTTGGATTCAGAACATTATTTCAGAAGGGTACAGTATTGGTTTCAAGATAAGACCTCCTGCAAAGAGATTTTTTCTTTCCCGTGTCCCAGTAAACCCAGCGAAAGCTCAAGCATTTCTGAAATGTGTTTCAGATCTAGAGTTGGCTGGAGTAATTATGCCAGTTCCAGTTCTGGAACAGGGGCTGGGGTTTTATTCAAATCTCTTCATTGTACCAAAGAAGGAGAATTCCTTCAGACCAGTTCTGGATCTAAAAATATTGAATTGTTATGTAAGGATACCAACATTCAAAATGGTAACTGTAAGGACTATCCTGCCTTTTGTTCAGCAAGGGCATTATATGTCTACAATAGATTTACAGGATGCATATCTGCATATTCCGATTCATCCAGCTCACTATCAGTTTCTGAGATTCTCTTTCCTAGACAAGCATTACCAGTTTGTGGCTCTGCCGTTTGGCCTAGCAACAGCTCCAAGAATTTTTACAAAGGTTCTCGGTGCCCTTCTATCTGTAATCAGAGAACAGGGTATTGTGGTATTTCCTTATTTGGACGATATCTTGGTACTTGCTCAGTCTTCACATTTAGCAGAATTTCATACGAATCGACTTTTGTTGTTTCTTCAAAATCATGGTTGGAGGATCAATTCACTAAAAAGTTCATTGATTCCTCAGACAAGGGTAACCTTTTTGGTTTTCCAGATAGATTCAGTGTCCATGACTCTGTCTTTGACAGACAAGAGACATCTAAAATTGATTTCAGCTTGTTGAAACCTTCAGTCACAATCATTCCCTTCGGTAGCCTTATGCATGGAAATTCTAGGTCTTATGACTGCTGCATCGGACGCGATCCCCTTTGCTCGTTTTCACATGCGACCTCTTCAGCTCTGTATGCTGAACCAATGGTGCAGGGATTACACAGATATCTCAATTAATATCTTTAAAACCGATTGTACGACACTCTCTGACGTGGTGGACAGATCACCATCGTTTAGTTCAGGGGGCTTCTTTTGTTCTTCCGACCTGGACTGTAATTTCAACAGATGCAAGTTTTACAGGTTGGGGAGCTGTGTGGGGGTCTCTGACAGCACAAGGGGTTTGGGAATCTCAGGAGGTGAGATTGCCGATCAATATTTTGGAACTCCGTGCAATTTTCAGAGCTCTTCAGTCTTGGCCTCTTCTGAAGAGAGAATCGTTCATTTGTTTTCAGACAGACAATGTCACAACTGTGGCATACATCAATCATCAAGGAGGGACTCACAGTCCTCTGGCTATGAAAGAAGTATCTCGAATTCTGGTTTGGGCGGAATCCAGCTCCTGTCTAATCTCTGCGGTAAAAATTCCAGGAATAGACAATTGAGAAGCCGATTATCTCAGTCGCCAAACGTTGCATCCGGGCGAATGGTCTCTTCACCCAGAGGTATTTCTTCAGATTGTTCAAATGTGGGAACTTCCAGAAATAGATCTGATGGCTTCTCATCTAAACAAGAAACTTCCCAGGTATCTGTCCAGATCCCGGGATCCTCAGGCGGAGGCAGTGGATGCATTATCACTTCCTTGGAAGTATCATCCTGCCTATATCTTTCCGCCTCTAGTTCTTCTTCCAAGAGTAATCTCCAAGATTCTGAAGGAATGCTCGTTTGTTCTGCTGGTAGCTCCAGCATGGCCTCACAGGTTTTGGTATGCGGATCTTGTCCGGATGGCCTCTTGCCAACCGTGGACTCTTCCGTTAAGACCAGACCTTCTGTCGCAAGGTCCTTTTTTCCATCAGGATCTCAAATCCTTAAATTTAAAGGTATGGAGATTGAACGCTTGATTCTTGGTCATAGAGGTTTCTCTGACTCTGTGATTAATACTATGTTACAGGCTCGTAAATCTGTATCTAGAGAGATATATTATAGAGTCTGGAAGACTTATATTTCTTGGTGTCTTTCTCATCATTTTTCCTGGCATTCTTTTAGAATTCTGAGAATTTTACAGTTTCTTCAGGATGGTTTAGATAAAGGTTTGTCCGCAAGTTCATTGAAAGGTCAAATCTCTGCTCTTTCTGTTCTTTTTCACAGAAAGATTGCTAATCTTCCTGATATTCATTGTTTTGTACAAACCTTGGTTCGTATAAAACCTGTCATTAAGTCAATTTCTCCTCCTTGGAGTTTGAATTTGGTTCTGGGGGCTCTTCAAGCTCCTCCGTTTGAACCTATGCATTCATTGGACATTAAATTACTTTCTTGGAAAGTTTTGTTCCTTTTGGCCATCTCTTCTGCCAGAAGAGTCTCTGAATTGTCTGCTCTTTCTTGTGAGTCTCCTTTTCTGATTTTTCATCAGGATAAGGCGGTGTTGCGAACTTCTTTTGAATTTTTACCTAAGGTTGTGAATTCCAACAACATTAGTAGAGAAATTGTAGTTCCTTCATTATGCCCTAATCCTAAGAATTCTAAGGAGAAATCATTGCATTCTTTGGATGTTGTTAGAGCTTTGAAATATAATGTTGAAGCTACTAAGACTTTCCGAAAGACTTCTAGTCTATTTGTCATCTTTTCCGGTTCTAGAAAAGGCCAGAAAGCTTCTGCCATTTCTTTGGCATCTTGGTTGAAATCTTTAATTCATCATGCCTATGTTGAGTCGGGTAAAACTCCGCCTCAGAGGATTACAGCTCATTCTACTAGGTCAGTTTCTACTTCCTGGGCGTTTAGGAATGAAGCTTCGGTTGATCAGATTTGCAAAGCAGCAACTTGGTCTTCTTTGCATACTTTTACTAAATTCTACCATTTTGATGTGTTTTCTTCTTCTGAAGCAGTTTTTGGTAGAAAAGTACTTCAGGCAGCTGTTTCAGTTTGAATCTTCTGCTTATGATTTTGGGTGTGGATTATTTTCAGCAGGAATTGGCTGTCTTTATTTTATCCCTCCCTCTCTAGTGACTCTTGCGTGGAAAGATCCACATCTTGGGTAGTCATTATCCCATACGTCACTAGCTCATGGACTCTTGCTAATTACATGAAAGAAAACATAATTTATGTAAGAACTTACCTGATAAATTCATTTCTTTCATATTAGCAAGAGTCCATGAGGCCCACCCTTTTTTGTGGTGGTTATGATTTTTTTGTATAAAGCACAATTATTCCAATTCCTTATTTTTTATGCTTTCGCACTTTTTTCTTATCACCCCACTTCTTGGCTATTCGTTAAACTGATTTGTGGGTGTGGTGAAGGGTGTATTTATAGGCATTTTGAGGTTTGGGAAACTTTGCCCCTCCTGGTAGGAATGTATATCCCATACGTCACTAGCTCATGGACTCTTGCTAATATGAAAGAAATGAATTTATCAGGTAAGTTCTTACATAAATTATGTTTTTAGGAAAACTTATTTCTTACCTGGGATATAGTCTTTTTTCAAATTGACTGTCCTTTTAAATTTGCGGGCAGAATTAGGCTCGCGAGGGCGCAAAATGACAAACTATATTGCGTCATTTTTGGCGCAAGATTTTTTGGCGCAAAGTTACGTTTGATGACGCAAATTCGTCATTTCCGGCGTCTTTGTTGACGCCGAGTCCTTAAACAATGTTGCGTCTTCTTGACACGAGTGTGTCATTTCCGGATGTTGTTAGCGCCAAAAAAAATTCTCTGTTTGTTTGTGCGTCATACTTGCCGCCAAATATTTTCATTATTTTAAACCCCATTCCTATATGCCTCTTGCCTTTTTTCTCTATCAGTGGGCTATGCGGTTTGCATTTTTTCCCCATTCCTGAAACTGCCATATAAGGAAATTGATAATTTTGCTTTATATGATGTTTTTTCTCTTACATTTGCAAGATGTCTCAATCTGATCCTGTTTCAGAAGTCACTGTTGGATTCCTGCTGACTAATATCAGTTCTACCAAAGCTAAGTACATTTGTTGTAATTTTGTGGAGATTATATCTCCAGCTATGGTTTGTAATAAGTTGTCATGATAAACTTTTACATGCAGAGAACGTGTCCATCAGTAATAGTACATTGCCTGTTGTTGTTCTTTTAACATCTAATGTACAAAACATACATGGTGAATTTATAACAATTTATTGTTGTTTCTATTCAGAAGGCTTTGTCTGCCATCCCGCCTCCTAATAAATGCAAAGGTCTTTTAAAACTTCTCATTGAGTTGATGACAATTCAAATGACCAACAACATACTGAATTATTCTCCTCTGATGAGGATCTATCTGATTCAGAAGATCCTTCCTCAGATATTGACACTGACAAATCTACGTATTTATTTAAAATGGAGTACATTTGTTCTTTGTTGAAGAAGTGTTGATTATTGGATATTGAGGAGACTAGTCCTCTTGATATTAAAACTAGTAAACATTTAAATTCTGTTTATAAACCACCTGTGGTTATTCCAGAGGTTTTTCCAGTTCCTGATGCTATTTCTGATATGATTTCTAAGGAATGGAATAAACTAGGTACTTCTTTTATTCCTTCTTTAAGGTTTTAAAAATTGTATCCTTTGCCAGCAGTTAGATTGGAGTTTAAAAATCCCCAAAGTTGGGGCTCTCTCTACTCTTGCTAAACATACTACTATTCCTATGGAAAATAGTATTTATTTTAAGATCCTTTAGATAGGAAACTTGCATCTTATCTAAGGAAAGTTTATTTATTTTCAGGTCTTTTTCTTAGGCCTGCAATGCCTTTGGCTGTTGTTGCAGCTGTTTCAACCTTTTGGTTGGAAACTTTAGCACAACAAGTATCCTTTTATGATTTTTCTAGCATTGTTAACTTGATTCAACATGCTAATAATTTCATTTGTGATGCCATTTTTTGATATTATCAAAATTTACGTTAAATCTAGGTCTTTAGCTATTTTATCTAGAAGAGATTTGTGGCTTAAATCTTGGAATGCTAATATGATTTTTTAGTCGAGATTGCTATTTCTTTTATTTCAAGGTAATAAATTATTTGGTTCACAGTTGGATTTAATAATTTCAACTGTCACTGGGGGGAAGGGAGTTTTTGTTCTTAAATAAGGAACAGAAATCTAATTCTTCCCCAAGGAATCTATTTCCAATTTGAAGCCTTCTTCAAAATGGAATAAATCCAAGCCATTTACGAGATCAAAGCCAGCCCCCAAGTCCGCATGAAGGTGCGGCTCTTTTCCAGCTCAGCTGGTAGGGGGCAGATTAAGATTTTTCTAAGATGTTTGGATCAATTTGGTGCAAAATCATTGGATTCAGAATATTGTCTCAGGGGTACAGAATAGGATTCAGAGTAAGACCACTTGTGAGAAGATTTTTCTCTCACGTATTCCAGCAAACCCAGTAAAGGCTCAGGCTTTCCTGAAGTGTGTTTCAGGCCTGGAGTTATCTTGGGTAATCATGCCAGTTCCATTTCAGGAACAGGGTTTGGGGTTTTATTCAAATCTATTCATTGTCCCAAAGAAAGAAGATTCATTCAGACCAGTTTTGGATCTAAAAATTTGGAATCAATATGTAAGAGTACCAATTTTCAAAATGGTGATTATAAGGTCTATTCTGCCTTTTGTTCAGCAAGGGCATTATGTGCCCACAATAGACTTACAGGATGCATATCTTCATATTCTGATTCATCCAGATTGCTTTCAGTTTCTGAGATTCTCTCTTTTAGACAAGCATTACCAATTTGTTGCTCTTCCTTTTTGGCCTAGCGACAGCTCTAGGAATCTTTTCTAGGTTCTAGATGTCCTACTCTCTGTCATCAGAGAGTGAGGTGTTGCTGTGATTCCTTATTTGGACAATATCTTTGTACTTGCTCAGTCTTTAAATTCTGCAGAATCTTACGCAAATTAACTACTGTTGTTTCTTCATAGACATGGTTGAAGGATCAATTTACTAAAAAGTTCCTTTATTCCTCAGACAAGGGTCACCTTTTTAGGTTTTCAGGTAGATTCAATATCCATGATTCTGTCTTTAACAGACAAGACAATTTAAATTGGTTTCAGCTTGCGGAACCTTCAGTCTCTATTTTTTCCTTCAGTAGCTATGTGCATGGAAGTTTTAGGTTTCATGACTGCAGCATTGAACGTACTTCCCTTTGCTCGTTTTCATGTGAGACCTCTCCAACTTTGTATGCTGAATCAATGGTGCTAGGATTATGCAAAGATATCACAATTAATATCCTTAAATCCCAATGTTCGATTATCTCTGACTTGGTGGTTAGATCACCATCTTATAGTTCTAGGGGCTTCTTTGGTTCATCCAACCTGGACTGTGCACAACAAATGCGAGTCTTTTCAGGTTGGGGAGCTGTTTGGGGATCTCTGACAGCACAAGGGGTTTGGAAATCTCAAGGGGCTTGACTACCATTCAATATTTTGGAACTCCGTACAATTTTTAAGGGTTCTTCAGGCTTGGCCTCTGTTGAAGAGAGAACCGTTCATTTGTTTCAGACAGACAATATCACAGCTGTGGCATATGTCAATCTTCAGGGTGGGACTCACAGTCCCCTAGCTATGAAAGAATTATCTTGAATACTTTCTTGGGCGGAATCCAGCTCTTGTCTAATTTCTGGGGTACATATCCCAGGTGTAGATAATTGGGAAGCGGATTATCTCAGCCATCAGACTTTACATTCGGGGGAGTGGTCTCTCCATCCAGATGTGTTTTCTCATCTAAACAAGAAACTTCCAGGGTTCTTCGGACGAAAGCAGTGGATGCGTTGACATCCTGGGTGTTGCCAACCTGCTTATATTTTCCCACCTCTAGTTCTTTTTCCAAGAATGATGTCCAAAATCATCCTGGAACAGTCATTTGTATTGCTGGTAGCTCCAGCATGGCCTCACAGGTTTTGGTATGTGGATCTTGTTTGGATGTCCAGTTGCCAACCTTGGCCTCTTCCATTAAGGTCAGATCTTCTGTCTCAAGGTCTGTTTTTCCATCAGGATTTCAGATCATTAAATTTGAAGGTATGGAAATTGAACGCCTAGTGCTTAGTCATAGAAATTTCTCTGACTCAGTTATTAATACTATGTTACAGGCTCATAAATCTGTTTCTAGGAAGATGTATTATCGAATTTGGAAGACTTATATTCATGGTGTTCTTCTCATAAATTCATTTGGATATTTTTTTTAGAATTTTGCAGTTTATTCAGGATAGTTTGGATAAGGTTTTGTCTGCAAGTTCCTTGAAGGGACAAATCTCTGCTCTTTCTGTCTCATTTTACAGAAAGATTGCTAAAGCTTCCTGATATTTACTGTTTTTTACAGGCTTTGGTTTGTATCAAGCCTGTCATTATTTTGAGGGCGTTTCAGGCGCCTCCATTTGAGCCTATGCTTTCTTTGGACATTAAACTACTTTCTTTGAAAGTGTTGTTCCTTTTGGCCATCTCATTTCCTGAGATTTGCATTCCTGGACCAGCACTTCTAGTTCTTTGCCATTCCGCTTGGCATAGCTACTGCTCCAAGAATCCTTACGAAAGTTCTGGGGGCTTGTCTAGCCATTGCCAGAACTCAGGATATTACAGTAGCCCCTTACTTTAACAATATTCTGGTGCAAGCATCATCTTTTCGTCTTATGGAAGAATACTCAGACTCCCTTCTCAGTCTTCTTCGATCACATGGATGGAAGATAAACTTGGAAAAGAGTTATCTTATCCCAAGTACCAGGGCGGAATTCCTGGGTACTATAATAGACTCCATATCCACTAACTTCAGCATGTCTTACCCTCCGGACCTCCTTGAGTCCCTTTGTGGCTCAGTGTATGGAGGTGATTGAGCAGAAACTTTCAAAGTGGCTGCTCTGAACTCACCATGGGGCGCTCTTGATCGGCTCTCACTAGTGACGTCAGACGCCACAAGTCCATACGGCAGATGTATTGATGCACATTGGCCAAATGCAATGCCGGGGAAAGCAGTAAAGCAACGGCAGTAAGTGGATCAAGTAGAAATTCCAGTAGCCTAGCAGCAAATATTAAACAAGAATTTAATTTTTTCATATCAAACAGGTACAGCACATGTAATAAAAGTCTGACGCGTTTTGTGCCCCCTAGTGAAAAGCTTGTATAGCTATTTGAGAGATTCATCCCATCATGTTTAATGATAAATACTACCTCCAGTGTTGTGGCACTACTATGGGGGCGAAGTTCGCCTGTTTTGTCAATTTGTATGTTGGCTACTGGGAGCTAAGATTTATCTATAACATTGATTATATGAGTCATACCAACAAAATTATTTACTATAAGAGATTCATCGACGACTTGATTTTAATCGTTGATGAGTCTCTTATTGAAATATCATTTGGTCTGTTTCTTGACTTTCTAAATGATAATGATGTGCTTAAAATTCATTGGAGGCTATGATTCTGTTAAGACTGACTTATTGGATGTGACACTGGTGGGTGACATTGAGAACAAAAGAAAAGTATCTAGAACTTTAAGGAAACCTACTGCGGGGCATACTATTCTCCATGCCAGCTCCTGTCACCCCCCACATCTTGTTCGTACCATTCCAAGGGGTCAGTTTATCAGAATATGACGTAATACCAATGATGACTTGGTCTATTAACAACAGGCAGATGAATTAGTTAATTGACTGATAGCTAGAGGTTAAAATAAAGCTAAATTAGAAGAGACCAAGTTTGAAGTTAGTACAATGGTCATTAAGAACAACAGAGAAAAAAGATTTGACAATACTTACAGGGATAATATTGTATTCACAATAGAATATACAACACAATTTTCGCAGATAGTGAAAATTTTAAAAAGGAATTTACTGATTTTGTCAGGTGACAGTGTTTTGCAAACATAGTTTGCCTTTAAATGCGTTCATACTATCATATATATAAATGTATAATTTGTTTGCCATATTGCTAGGTATGAGATGGGTATGTAATACAGTGAGTACATATTTTCATGTTAATATTTAATATTGAATATTTCATGCTAGTATTATAGTATTGACTTGAATAATAATCATGGTATCTTTGGTAATACTATGAAAATATCTACATATTCACGCACTTAAGGTATATACTGTACATGCACATATTATTGCTAATGTCATTCGTGTATTTGAATATCATCTCAATACTTTGAGGGGGCATATCTTTTAAATCAATTGGTTATTATTGCTGTTGTTGTTGTTATAAACATCTGGGTGACTCATTTGCGCATATATATAAATTAGGGCTGCACGATTAATCGCGGATGTGCTTCTAAACCGTGATTAATCACCACGGTTTTAAAACCGCGAGAGTACGCAGTTTAAAAAAAAATCTTCAGATGTGTCTGTACTGCATTGATTTGTATGTGATTTCTTCAAACAAGCTCCATCTAGTGGTTGCTTTTAGAACACATTTGTAAAATGGCTGTTTTACTTTCACTTTCTGTTTATCAGTTGCAGCCGATCAATCTATAGAAATCTAAAAGCAGAGCCCATGCAGGAGATTGAAGAGGAGGGAAAGCCACTTCTATTTCCCCCTAGGGACGTCTGCGGTCTGAAACTTAGGTTATGTAATCATTATGGAACCTCCCACACAATCTCCTGCTCTCTGAGAAATGGCTCAAATACCTAGCAGATGCAGTTAACCCCACGGCTATAACTGCATCTACAATGTATTTGATATCAGCAAGGAACAGCATTTCTAAAAGGAGCAGCCCCCCACTTCTACTGCAATATGCCTGTATTGGATTCCTGGACAGGAGCAGGGCTCATTTTCAGTCAAGATAAAATGTTTAAAAAAAGAAGAAAAAATAATATATATATATATTATTTTTTCTTCTTATTTTTATATATATATCTATATATATATATATACACACACACACACACACACATATATATATGTATATGTATGTGTGTAACTGTGTATGTGATTGTATGTGTGTGTGTGTGTATATATATATATATATATATATATATATATATATATATATATATACACACACATATGTGGTTTGTATGCTCCCAGAGTGTATTGGACATTGAGAAACATGTACATTAAGATTATGTAGTGTTAAATAAACTTTTTATTGAAAAATTAAGGTGTTATAATAATTTTTAAGAAAATTGTGATTAAATATTTTTTCTCCCATATCGCCCAGCCCTAATATATATGTATATTTATTTTCCGCTTAATTTGATATTCAACAAAAATAGGACTTGAATAATTTGTGAAATTTACTGTTTTTAATGGTGTGTGTTATAATGATGTATCACATTATAGAGTTAATACGGTAATTAACTGTGAACGTTATATAAGGTGGTCACTGGTGTAATATCCTTAGTCTATGATGAAGCGCCACTAGGGGGCGTGAAACGTTTATTCCATGTGCTGTACCTCTTGTTTAATATTTGGCTGCTGTGCTGCTGGAATTTCTACTTGATATGGAGGTGATTGGTCTCATGGTGTCCTGCATGGACATCATTCCTTTTACCAGGGTCCGTCTCAGACCTTACAACTGTGCATGCTTAGACAATGGAACAGCGATCATTCTGACCTGCCTCTACAGATTGTATTAGACAGCCGGTCGAAAGAATCGCTCTCTTGGTGGCTCTGTCCAGAGGGACGTGCTTCTTGAGACCATCATGGGATATTGTGACTACGGACACAAGCCTATCCAGATGGGGAGCTCTTTGGGGTGCCAGGAAGGCACAGGGATTGTGGACTCAGGAGGAGTCCTCCCTCCCAATCAATTTTACAACTACGGGCAATCATCAATGCCTTGAAAGCTTGGCCACTTCTGGGTTCGTCCCAGTTTATCAGATTCCAATAAGTCAATATATCCTCAGTGGCTTACATCAACCATCAGGGGGGAACAAGAAGTTCCTTGACAATGAAGGAAGTATCTCAGATTCTGGAGTGGGCGGAGGCCCACAGCTGTTCGCTGTCAGCTATTCACATTCTGGGTGTGGACAACTGGGGGGCAGATTTTCTCAGCAGGCAATCCTTCCACCCAGGGAATGGTCTCTCCATCCCAAGGTGTTTCTAGAGATATGCAGCAAGTGGGGGACGCCAGAGATGGATCTCATGGAGTCCCGTCTCAATACCAAGCTACCCTGGTATGGGTCGAGGGATCCCCAAGCGGATCTAGTAGATGCACTAGCAGTGCCCTGGGGGTTCAAACTTATATATCTTTTTCTTCCATTACAGCTTCTTCCTCGAGTGGTGGCCCGCATCAAGCAGAAGCGGGTATCAGTAATCCTGATTGCTCCATCGAAGGACGTGGTTCGCAGATCTAGTGGGGATGTCCTCATCTCCTCCGTGGAAGTTATTTTTGTCGCAGAGACCTGCTGTTACAAGGTTCATTTGTTTATCAAAATCTAGATTCTCTGAGAAGTTTCTCTGAGAGTGTCATTGATACTCTTATTCAATCTCGTAAACCAGTTACTCAAAGTATCTACCACAAAGGGTGGAGGACCTACTTATTCTGGTGTGAAGAGCGTGGTTTCTCCTGGCACCGAGTTAAGGTTGCCAGGATCTTATCTTTTCTCCAGAATGGACTGGAGAAGGGCCTTTCTGCTAGTTCCCTGAGGGGACAGATTTCGTCCCTGTCGGTTTATATTACACAAGAGACTGTCTGAGCTTCCAGACGTGCAGTTCTTTGTTAAGGCTCTGATTAGGATCAGACCTGTGTTTAGTTCTGGGGCTCCTCATTGGAGCCTAAATCTTGATCTTCATGTTCTGCAACATACTCTGTTTGAGCCTCTGCATTCTGTTGACATTAAATTGTTATCTTTCAAGGTTCTCCTTTTTTTGGCTTTTGCCTCTGCGAGCAGAGTTTCTGAGATCTCTGCTTTGCAATGTGAGTTCCCTTATATGATTTTTCATGCAGATAAGGCAGTTTTTCATACTAAATTAGGTTTTCTTCCTAAGGTTGTGTCAGATTGCAACATCAATCAAGAGATTGTGGTTCCTTCCTTGTGTCCTAATCCTTCATTGAAGGAACGTTTACTTCCCATTTGGATGTGGTTCGCGCCTTGAAGTTCTATCTTTAGGCTACTAATGAGTTTAGACAATCTTCCTCTTTGTTGTCTATTTGGGGAAGCGTAAGGAGCAGAAGGCTACTTCGGTTCCCTATCTTTCTGGTTAAGAAGTGTCATTTGCTTAGCTTACGAGACAGCGGGACATCATCCTCCTGAGAGGATAACGGCTCATTCTACTAGAGCAGTGGCTTCCTCGTGGGCCTTTAAGAATGAGGCCTTTATGGATCAGATTTGTGAGGCGGCTACCTGGTCCTCCTTACGTACTTTTTCTAATTTTTACAAGTTTAATGTTTTTGCTTCGGCTGAAGCAGCTTTCGGGAGAAAAGTTTTGCAGGCTGTAGTGCCCTCAGAATAGGGTCTGCCTCTTCCTTTTTGTTCCCTCCCGTTATTTATTCAGTGTCCTCTGGAGCTTGGGTATAGTTTTCCCAACAGTAAGGAATGAAGCCGTGGACTCCCTATCCTAGGAAGAAAAACATAATTTATGCTTACCAGATAAATTCCTTTCCTTCCGGATATGGAGAGCCCACAGCACCCGCCTGTTTTGTCTTGTCTAAGGGCGGCCCCCTATTATTTATCTTATTTTTCTGGCACCATTTATACCCTGATATTTCTCCTACTTTTCCTTGTTCCCTCGGCAGAATGACTAGGGTAATAAGGAAGTGGGAGGGATATTTAAGCCTTTGGCCTCTATTAATCAAGGTCTGTCGGACCTGATCCGACAGTGCTGATCAGGTCCGACAGACCTCGCTGAATACGGCGAGCAATACGCTCGCTGTATTCAGCATTGCACCCGCAGCTCACAAGAGCTACTGGTGCAATGCCGCCCCCTGCAGACTCGCGGCCAATCGCCGCCAGCAGGGGGGTGTCAATCACCCCAATTGTACTCCGGCGATGTCTGTCCGCCTACTCAGAGCAGGCGGACAGGTTATGGAGCAGCTGTCTTTGTGACCGCTGCTTCATAACTGCTGTTTCTGGCGAACCTGCAGGCTCGCCAGAAACACAGGGCATCAAGCTCCATTTGGAGCTTGATAAATATGCCCCTTTGGCTGGGGTGTCTTTGCCTCCTCCTGGTGGCCAGGTGTTGTATTTCCCAACAGTAAGTAATGACGCCGTGTACTCTCCCTATCCGGAAGGAAAGGAATTTATCTGGTAAGCATAAATTATGTTTTTTGGTAAATTGCGACTTTCCAAGGTGATTCTCTTTGAAATGAGGAGTCTTGGATTTGTGGCTAGTAAGAGAACTGAGATTGTGCCCTTTACTATACACAACAATTATCTGTATGTGTGGCTAGGGATTGCTCAAACAGCATTACATTGGCGACCTTGATTCATGACAAACATGGTTTTCCGTTTGCACAGAGGCAGAGATGCACATGAGAGTGCTATCCTAACTATTCCAAACTTCAATATAACAGCAGCTGCTTAGTGTTTTGTGCCGGTGTAGACAGAGATACTGTGAAATCTTATATAGCAAACATCCAGAAAATCAAATGTCCACAGCACTCTCTTGCACAACCTCTTCTTTAATTTAGGAAACAGACATCTAAAGCTTTAGATGACTGATTTCTAAATAAAAGAAGAAGTTGTGCAAGAGAGTGCTATGGACATTTGATTTTCTGTAATCATCCTAACTAATATCGCTGTTAAAATCTCTTAATGACATATATAGCTCTATGGTTTTGAAGCACAGCAAATTAATTGCACATGTTTCCTATTAACGTCATTACACAGTATTTGAAGAGAAAAATCAACATACAGACCCTTAGACCCATGATGTAATTACTTAACCCATGAAATTGTAAATTGTTTGTCTTTTATCATGCACATTTGTTTCTTTTTAATTACACAATGAGTCCACGGATCATCTTAATTACTAATGGGATATTCACCTCCTGGTCAGCATGAGGCGGCAAAGAGCACCACAGCAAAGCTGTTAAATAGCTCCTCCCTTCCCTCCCACCCCAGTCATTCTCTTTGCCTACGTTAGTGATAGGATGTGGTAAAGTGAGGTGTTAGGTAAGATTTTTCAATCAAGAGTTTATTATTTTTAAAGTAGTTCAAGATTGTGCTGCTTTGTCCTAGGGTGTAGCCGTAGTCCAAATCAGTCTCTTCAGTAGAGCAATGGTGGCTTTAGAGCAATGGGAACTTGTGAGACATAATTCTCACTGCGCCTCCCATACATTTATGCTGCCCTATTCCTGATAGTAAGATTACTCAGGCTTTAGCTTTTTCCACAGGGCTATAGGAGGGAGAGGATTTCTTAAACCTGTTGAGCTGCCCTGCTGTCGGGCAGAATTAAAAGATAAGTGCTGACTTTTTATTCTGGGTCTGGAGAACCTCAGAGGAAGTGGAGCACTTTATTGGGACATAACTCAACTCCTATCTAGATAATGGGGGGGATCCTGTGACAGCACGTTGTTAGCAGGCACTGGGGCTGAGAACTAGAAGGTGGCTTTTACTCTGGGCAATACCTTGGACTGAGCAAAATAAAAAGGACTCAGTAGGAGGTGTTTGTGTGGGTCACACATAGGGGCTCTAGTGCTATCTTACAAGCGGTAGCAGGATTTATCAGTACTAAATATATAGTAACCCAAGCGCTATAGGGATGGCCTAAAGCTCACTACCAAAAAAGTCCCCTAGTGGACTTCAAAAAGCTTAAATTAAACAGGGAGGGAGTGAGCGCTGAAAAAGCTTAATAGGCTAAAAATAGTAATAGCTAAAGTAAAAGATTCACAATTTATTAAAGTACATATAAGGAGGGAGTGAGCGCTAAAATAGCTCAATAGGATAAAATGGTAGAAAGCTTATATCTATAGTAAACGATTCACAATTTAATAAAATGCGTACAAACATTAACAAGTATAAAACATAGAATTAGAATAAAATACCTATCACTAACATGGATCCATGGTATATCTAAAATGAAGATATAACAATATTATAAATAAAACAATGATGAAATAAATCAGATGCAGAGACCGTGGGATCCTCTATGAACTAAGTAGGAGATCCCTTGCCTAGTACAGATACAGGAGCATATATATCAACACAGTTAAAATTATATAAATGGTGTACAGGTACCAAACAGTTGGAAATAGTGAGTGATAAAAATAATATTAATAGCAATGTCCAGTTTCTAAAACGTCCAAAAAATGCAAAAATACAAATAGTTCCAAATATGAGTGATAGTTCAAAGTGCGAGTGAAAGTTCAAACAGTGACCAAATGTGATCCAACTGTGATATATCAACAATCCATATAATCCAATAGTGGTAAAACAGAAAAAAAAGTAGAAAAATTATATGCAATGTGATCCAAAGATGAGTACAAAATCGATCCAAAAATAAGATACAAATTGTGATCCAAAAATGAAATCCAAACTATTTGTAAACTCCAAACATATGAAAGGAAAACTTTACTATCTAATATATAGTTAATGAAAACAAGAGAGAAAAAAACAAAAAACTAGTACAAAAATAGAAAAATGGTCCAAACCTGTTAAGAAACAAAAAACAAACAATAGTGCAATAAAGTTTTTACACTTTAAAATAAGGAAATAAGCTCACCAGTATGTCTGTGTCAACGCGTTTCGGCCTATATTAAGGCCTTTCTCAAGACTATACTGATATGTAACTACTGGGAGCTTATATAGGGTACCAAGTGATGTGATTGGTGGTGGGTTTGGCGCCAAAACTGAATGTGACACCTCTTCCTGTTAGGCCCATTGAATTCTGGGACATAGTTAAGCTCTTTTCCTTTTGGTTTTAATTATTATCATTACTCCTCGTATTTGTATACCCAAGTATGTTTATGCTTTTGTCTACATGTTGGTATTATAATTGGCTCCAATTTTTTCATCTCTATGTTAAATTTAAATCCAAATTGTGTTATCAAACCGTCAGTGAGTACCGGTTTCGTATATCACTTCCCGTTTCGCTAGGATCACTTCCGGTATGTCACGTCCGGTTTCGCTAGGGTCACTTCCGGTTTGGGCGATTTACTCCCCACTTCCGGTTTCGGTTGTTTGGTATCAATATGATTAATCCTATGTCACTTATATTTGTGATAGTCTTAATTGGGCATATCTTTTTATATCAGATCGATAGAGCAGGTTATTTCATTAATAATCCTAAAATTATCAGTTATAAAAATGATGAATTATTCATATATGTACTGGAAAAAAATAAATAAATGTGATGAAGTGATGTATTGGTGAAAAATGAAATGAAAATGGTGTGTTTGAAAAATCTCATAGAATCATTAATAGATGTACTCCTATGTTTAATGGGTCTAAATTCTAAAATCCCACACAATAGCTCAAACAATGGATAAAACCTATGTGTATATATCTGTGGATTCAAAGGTATCTCAAAGGTTTATTTACATATGTGAAAGTATTGGTGTCAATAAGGGAGAAACCATTCGTATGGAAAAGGAGAAACCATACGTATGTCAAACCAAGAAAAGATAATCATCTTATAGTACATTTAAAACAAAAGAACTGGTTAAAGAGTCCATAATTCTAAAAAAAAAAAAAGAGTGTTACCTCTAAAATAATAATAAATGCTGGTTAATGGAGTCCATAGCTGTAGAAACCCTCTAAAAAATCTTCTTAAAAAGGGGGGTATCACTACTGAGGAAGAAATATGGATAGTTAGGTTTCCAAGACAGTTGTGTAATACAACAGTTATGCATTTGAAATATAAAAACTGTATACCTATATGGGAAGATCATGATGTGTAAGACCGATGGTGAATCAATTCAAATGTGTTAACCTATTTGGTTAAAAAATATGTGTCTAAAGCCACATATATACATAGTATGTCCTAGATGTTGGGAGGATCATATGGGAGAGTTTTGGCCCCATATTTGGTACTTAGATATAAAATGTACACATCGTCTTGATCTTACATTTCTTATACAATATCAGACCATCATTAGTCCCTGTTTGGATATATAAATCCAAAAATTGGGGGACTGTATAGATTAGACCAACCTATCTCTTCAGATCTATAATTTAAAGTGAGAGCTAGTGTGATGACACATGCGGTCAAAATAAAAATAAACTTGGGATAGTTAGGCTAGATCTATCTAGTCCTTTCTAAGAGACAATAGATGAGATAAGTCTTCTTTATGGTTCAACCCTTTAGGGAACAGACAATCCAAAGTGAAAATCCATTTGGACTCATGGTATAATAGTTTTCTCTCATGGTTGCCGCCTCTCCAGCTGTTTTTGATCTTCTCAATTCCAAAATATTTAAGATCTTTTATAGTGCCTCCATGTTTATTTGCAAAGTGTTTCTATAATGGAGTCTCTGTGTTGTTTTTTTCTATGCATAAAATGTGCTCCCTGATTCTGTCTCTGAGGGCTCTTGTTGTTTGTCCAACATATTGTAAGCCGCAGGTGCAAAATATTACGTATATTATTCCCTTGTCAATGCACCTTATGAGGTCCCGGATCTTATGTTGCTCTCCCTTGTGGTGGGATGTGAATTGGTTGATCTTTAAACCATTTTTGAAAGCCTTGCAACTAGGGCAAGGAAAAAAAACGTTTGATCTTTTTTCCTTGATAATCTGTTATGTTTGATTTCTTCTTTCTTGGAATACTTGGAGCTAATAAGGTTTTTAGGTTGTTAGCCTTCCTATAGATGAACCGCGGATGTGTTGTCAATTTGTCACCAATTACATCATCCTCCTTTAGTATTGTGCAATGTTTTTTGATGATTTTTTTCAATGATGTGTTTGTTCGCACAGTACTCTGTGATCATGGCTACGTCTGGTATTCATATCTCCAACTTTCATATGTTTAGGTTTGTATTTAATCAGTTCCTTTGTATCAACTTTCCGAACTTAGTCAATTTTTTTCTTCCAGGGTTTCCTTTGTATACCCCCTATCCAGAAATCTTTGTTTCATTATGCATGCTTGTTCTTCCCATTTCGAGGGGTTGGAGCAGTTTTTTCTCACTCTTAGCATTTGGCCCTTTGGTATATTTGCCTTCCAGGTTGGGTGGTGGCAGCTTAGGCTGTGCACATAATTGTTACAATCGACCTCCTTAAAGAAGGTCAATGTTTCAATTTTACCATTGTTGATTTCAATGGTCAGGTCAAGAAAATTGATTCTAGTGGAACTATGTTCATATTTGAATCTCAGGTTCATTTTGTTTTTGTTCATTACCTCAAATGTATACTCCAGATCTTCCAGAGAACCTCGCCAGATTATCAATATATATTCATTATATCTGGAGTAGAGGACCAGGTCCGCGCCGGCTGGGCATGAGTCCCAGAAAATCTGTTCCCATTTACCCATATACAGATTCGCATAGCTCGGCGCGAACCTGTCAACCAGTTCTTGTTGTTTTAAATGTACTATAAAATGATTTTCTTGGTTTGACATACGTATGGTTTCTCCTTTTCCATACGAATGGTTTCTCCCTTATTGACACCAATACTTTCACATATGTAAATAGACCTTTGAGATACCTTTGAATCCACAGATATATACACATAGGTTTTATACGTCGTTTGAGCTATTGTGTGGGATTTTAGAGTTTAGACCCATTAAACATAGGAGTACATCTATTAATGATTCTATCAACGATTCTATGAGATTTTTCAAACACACCATTTTCATTTCATTTTTTCATTTTTCACCAATACATCACTTCATCGCATTTATTTATATATATTTTTTTCCAATACATTGGATATGAATAATTCATCATTTTTTATAACTGATAATTTTAGGATTATTAATGAAATAACCTGCTCTATCGATCTTATATAAAAATATATGCCCAATTAAGACTATCACAAATACAAGTGACATAGGATTAATCATATTGATACCAAACAACCGAAACTGGAAGTGGGAAGTAAATCGCCCAAACCGGAAGTGACCCTGGCGATACCGGAGGTGATATATACGAAACCGGAAGTACCGGTACTCACTGACGGTTTGGTAACACAATTTGGATTTAAATTTAACATAGAGATGAAAAAATTGGAGCCAATTATAATACCAACATGTAGACCAAAGCATAAACATACTTGGGTATACAAATACGAGGAGTAATGATAATAATTAAAACCAAAAGGAAAAGAGCTTAACTAAGGCCCATGGAATTCTGGGACAAACAGGAAGAGGTGTCACATTCAGTTTTGGCGCCAAACCCACCACCAATCACTACCCTATATAAGCTCCCAGTAGTTACATATCAGTATAGTCTTGAGAAAGGCCTTAATATAGGCCGAAACGCGTTGACACAGACATACTGGTGAGCTTATTTCCTTATATTTTAAAGTGTAAAAACTTTATTGCACTATTGTTTGTTTTTTGTTTCTTCACAGGTTTGGACCTTTTTTCTATTTTTGTACTAGTTTTTTGTTTTTTTGTTCTATTGTTTTCATCAATTATATTTTTGATACTAAAGTTTTCCTTTCATAAGTTTGGAGTTTACAAATAGTTTGGATTTCATTTTTGGATCACAATTTGTATCTTATTTTTGGATCAATTTTGTACTCATCTTTGGATCACATTGCATATAATTTTTCTACTTTTTTCTGTTTTACCACTATTGGATTATATTGATTATTGATATATCATAGTTGGATCACATTTGGTCACTTTCACTCGCACTTTGAACTATCACTTTATTTTTGCATTTTTTGGACGTTTTAGAAACTGGACATTGCTATTAATATTATTTTTATCACTCACTATTTCCAACTGTTTGGTACCTGTACACCATTTATATCATTTTAACTGTGTTGATATATATGCTGCTGTATCTGTACTAAGCAAGGGATCTCCTACTTAGTTCATAGAGGATCCCACGGACTCTGCATCTGATTTGTTTTATCATTGTTTTATTTATAATACTGTTATATCTTCATTTTAGATATACCATGGATCCATGTTAGTGATAGGTATTTTATTATAATTCTATGTTTTATACTTGTTAATGTTTGTATGCATTTTATTAAATTGTGAATCGTTTGCTATAGATATAAGCTTTCTACCATTTTTAGCCTATTGAGCTATTTTAGCGCTCACTCCCTCCTTATATGTACTTTAATAAATTGTGAATCTTTTACTTTAGCTATTACTATTTTTAGCCTATTAAGCTTTTTCAGCGCTCACTCCCTCCCTGTTTAACTTGTAGCAAGATTTATCCCCAAGTTGGCATCAGGGTTTGCAGAAAGGGTTCAGTTAGCTCCCGGTGGCCTCTCTCTAATACATAATAATGGTGACCGGGAGATTGTTGGTTGTTACGCCCACGATTGGTGGAGCTAGTTTTGGCGCCATTTTGGGCTGCACTATCTATCTCTAGGCACAATAGCATGGTGATTGGGAGATAGTGTTATCATGCCCACAAGGGGCAGAGCTATGTTTGAGGCTGTGTTAGGCTGAGCACTCTACATCAATTCCGATCTAATGGAAGGTAGAGCAACTATCTAATTCTAGCAAAAGTCTTGAGTGTTTTCCTTATATATGTGGGGCTGGCCAGCGCTATATAAAAAAAGCTGTTTATGATTACAGAAGTAACGTTTATTTCTCCAACATTGGTGTGTCCGGTCCACGGCGTCATCCTTACTTGTGGGAATATCTCTTCCCCAACAGGAAATGGCAAAGAGTCCCAGCAAAGCTGGCCATATAGTCCCTACTAGGCTCCGCCCACCCCAGTCATTCTCTTTGCCGTTGCACAGGCAACATCTCCACGGAGATGGTTAAGAGTATGTGGTGTTTAGTTGTAGTTTTTTTATTCTACTATCAAGAGTTTGTTATTTTAAAATAGTGCTGGTATGTACTATTTACTCTGAAACAGAAAAAGATGAAGATTTCTGTTTGTGAGAGGAAGATGATTTTAGCAGACAGTAACTAAAATTGATTGCTGTTTCCACATAGGACTGTTGAGATGAAGTAACTTCAGTTGGGGGAAACAGCAGACTTTTCTGCTTAAGGTATGACTAGCCATATTTCTAACAAGACTGTGTAATGCTGGAAGGCTGTCATTTCCCCTCATGGGGACCGGTAAGCCATTTTCTTAGTCTCAAACAGAATAAAGGGCTTAATATGGGCTATAAAACTGGTAGACACTTTTATGGGCTAAATCGATTGCTTTATTTGGACATTTTATACATGTTTATGCTGATAATTCACACTTATAAACTTGGGGAACGTTTTTTAACGTCGGGCACTATGTTGGACACCTTTTCCAGTCAGGAAGGGCCTTCCCAGTTGTAGGCTGAGCCTCATTTTCGCGCCATTACTGCGCAGTTGTTTTTGAGAGCAAGACATGCAGATGCATGTGTGAGGACCTGAAAGTAGTTAGAAAAGTTCCTAGAAGGCGTCATTTGGTATCGTATTCCCCTCTGGGCTTGGTAAAGTCACAGCAAAGGCTGTAGCTGGGACTGTATAGGGGTTAAATCTGTAACCGGCTCCGGTTTCGTTATTTTAAGGGTTAAAGCTCTGAAAATTGGTGTGCAATACTTTTAATGCTTTAAGACACTGTGGTGAAATTTTGGTAAATTTTTAACAATTCCTTCATATTTTTTCACATATTCAGTAATAAAGTGTGCTCTGTTTAAAATTTAAAGAGACAGTAACGGTTTTGTTTTAAAACGGTTTTTGTGCTTTATTGACAAGTTTAAGCCTGTTTAACATGTCTGTGCCTTCAGATAGGCTATGTTCTATATGTATGAAAGTCAATGTGTCTCCCCCTTCAAAATTGTGTGATAATTGTGCCATAGCGTCCAAACAATGTAAGGACAATACTGTCACAGATAATGAAGTTGCCCAAGATGATTCATCAGATGAAGGGAGTAGACATGGTTCTACATCAGGGGTGTCCAAACTTTGCTCTCCAGAGGTTTTGGAACTATATTTCCCATTATGCTCAGCCAGCATTTTATCTCCTTCTGTGTCTATACCAGTTTTGCCCACGCAGGAGGCCCCTAGTACTTCTAGCGCGCCAATGCTTATTACCATGCAATAATTGACGGCTGTAATGGATAACTCCATAGCAAATATTTTATCCAAAATGCCTGCATATCAGAGAAAGCGCGATTGATGATCAGAGAAAGGGCGCTGATGATAATTGTTCTGTCATACCCTCACACCAATCTGAAGGGGCCATGAGGGAGGTTTTGTCAGATGGGGAAATTTCAGATTCAGGAAAAATTTCTCAACAGGCTGAACCTGATGTTGTGACATTTAAATTTAAATTAGAACATCTCCGCGCACTGCTTAAGGAGGTGTTATCTACTCTGGATGATTGTGACAACTTAGTCATTCCAGAAAAATTATGCAAGATGGACAAGTTCCTAGAGGTTCCGGTGCACCCCGACGCTTTTCCTATACCCAAGCGGGTGGCGGACATAGTGAATAAGGAGTGGGAGAAGCCCGGCATACCTTTTGTTCCCCCTCCTATATTTAAGAAATTATTTCCTATGGTCGACCCCAGAAAGGACTTATGGCAGACAGTCCCTAAGGTCGAGGGGGCAGTCTCTACTCTAAACAAGCGCACTACTATTCCTATCGAGGATAGTTGTGCTTTCAAAGATCCTATGGATAAAAAATTGGAGGGTTTGCTTAAAAAGATTTTTGTACAGCAAGGTTACCTTCTGCAACCCATTTCGTGCATTGTTCCTGTCACTACAGCAGCGTGGTTCTGGTTCGAGGAACTAGAAAAGTCGCTCAGTAGAGAGACTCCATATGAGGAGGTTATGGACAGAGTTCACGCACTTAAGTTGGCTAACTCTTTTATTTTAGATGCCGCTTTGCAATTAGCTAGATTAGTGACGAAAAATTCAGGGCTTGCAATTGTGGCGTGCAGAGCGCTTTGGATAAAGTCTTGGTCAGCGGATGTATCATCCAAGACAAAATTGCTTAACATCCCCTTCAAGGGTAAAACTCTCTTTGGACCAGAATTGAAAGAGATTATCTCAGACATCACTGGGGGAAAGGGCCACGCCCTCCCACAAGATAGGCCTTTCAAGGCCAAGAATAAGTCTAATTTTCGTTCCTTTTCGTAATTTCAGGAACGGACCGGCCTCTAATTCTACATCCTCTAAGCAAGAGGGTAATGCCTCACAGTCCAAACCAGCCTGGAAACCGATGCAAGGCTGGAACAAGGGTAAGCAGGCCAAGAAGCCCACTACCGCTAACAAAACAGCATGAAGGAGTAGCCCCCGATCCGGGACCGGATCTAGTGGGGGGCAGACTCTCTCTCTTTGCTCAGGCTTGGGCAAGAGATGTTCAGGATCCCTGGACGCTAGAAATAGTTTCTCAGGGTTATCTTCTGGAATTCAAGGAACTACCCCAAGGGGAAGGTTCCACATGTCTCACTTATCCTCAAACCAAATAAAGAGACAGGCGTTCTTACATTGTGTAGAAGACCTGTTAAAGATGGGAGTGATACACCCAGTTCCAATGACGGAACAAGGAATGGGATTTTACTCAAATCTGTTCGTAGTTCCCAAAAAAGAGGGAACCTTCAGACCAATTCTGGATTTAAAGATCCTAAACAAATTTCTCAGGGTACCATCGTTCAAAATGGAAACCATTCGAACGATTCTACCCACTATCCAGGAAGGTCAATTTATGACTACCGTGGATCTAAAGGATGCGTACCTACATATTCCTATCCACAAAGAACATCATCAGTTCCTAAGGTTCGCCTTTCTGGACAAACATTACCAGTTTGTGGCCCTCCCATTCGGATTAGCCACTGCTCCAAGGATTTTCACAAAGGTACTCGGGTCCCTTCTAGCGGTTCTAAGACCGAGGGGCATTGCAGTAGTACCATACTTGGACGACATTCTAATATAAGCGTCGTCCCTTTCAAAAGCAAAGGCCCATACAGACATCGTTCTGGCCTTTCTCAGATCTCACGGATGGAAGGTGAACATAGAAAAAAGTTCTCTGTCTCCATCAACAAGAGTTCCCTTCTTGGGAACAATAATAGATTCCTTAGAAATGAGGATTTTTCTGACAGATGTCAGAAAGTCAAAACTTCTAAGCGCTTGTCAAGTTCTTCATTCTGTTCCACGTCCTTCCATAGCTCAGTGCATGGAAGTAGTAGGGTTGATGGTTGCAGCAACGGACATAGTTCCTTTTGCGCAAATTAATCTAAGACCATTACAACTGTGCATGCTGAAACAGTGGAATGGGGACTATACAGACTTGTCTCCAGTGATTCAAGTAGATCAGAAGACCAGAGATTAACTCCGTTGGTGGCTAACCCTGGGCCACCTATCCCAGGGAATGAGCTTCCGCAGACCAGAGTGGGTCATTGTCACGACCGACGCCAGTCTAGTGGGCTGGGGCGCGGTCTGGGAATCCCTGAAAGCTCAGGGACTATGGTCTCGGGAAGAGTCTCTTCTCCCGATAAACATTCTGGAACTAAGAGCGATATTCAATGCTCTCAGGGCTTGGCCTCAGCTTGCAAAGGCCAGATTCATAAGATTCCAATCAGACAACATGACAACTGTTGCGTATATCAATCATCAGGGGGGAACAAGGAGTTCCCTGGCGATGAAAGAAGTGACCAAAATAATTCAATGGGCGGAGGATCACTCCTGCCATCTATCTGCGATCCACATCCCAGGTGTGGAAAACTGGGAAGCGGATTATCTGAGTCGTCAGACATTCCATCCGGGGGAGTGGGAACTCCACCCGGAGATCTTTGCCCAGTTGACTCAATTATGGGGCATTCCAGACATGGATCTGATGGCGTCTCGTCAGAACTTCAAGGTTCCTTGCTACGGGTCCAGATCCAGGGATCCCAAGGCGACTCTAGAGGATGCACTAGTAGCACCTTGGACCTTCAACCTAGCTTATGTGTTTCCACCGTTTCCTCTCATTCCCAGGCTGGTAGCCAGGATCAAACAGGAGAGGGCCTCGGTGATCTTGATAGCTCCTGCGTGGCCACGCAGGACTTGGTATGCAGACCTGGTGAATATGTCATCGTTTCCACCATGGAAGCTACCTTTGAGACAGGACCTTCTTGTTCAGGGTCCATTCGAACATCCAAATCTGGTTTCCCTCCAGCTGACGGCTTGGAGATTGAACGCTTGATTCTATGAAAGCGTGGGTTTTCAGATTCTGTGATAGATACTCTGGTTCAGGCCAGAAAACCGGTAACTAGAAAGATTTACCATAAAATATGGAAAATATATATCTGCTGGTGTGAATCCAAGGGATTCCCATGGAATAAGATAAAAATTCCTAAGATTCTTTCCTTTCTGCAAGAAGGTTTGGATAAAGGATTATCTGCGAGTTCTCTAAAGGGACAGATTTCTGCTTTATCTGTCTTACTACACAAACGACTGGCAGCTTTGCCAGATGTTCAAGCATTTGTTCAGGCTCTGGTTAGGATCAAGCCTGTTTACAGACCTTTGACTCCTCCCTGGAGTTTAAATCTAGTTCTTTCAGTTCTTCAAGGGGTTCCGTTTGAACCTCTACGTTCCATAGATATTAAGTTGTTATCTTGGAAAGTTTTGTTTTTGGTTGCTATTTCTTCTGCTAGAAGAGTTTCAGAGTTATCTGCTCTGCAGTGTTCTCCGCCCTATCTGGTGTTCCATGCAGATAAGGTGATTTTGCGTACTAAGCCTGGTTTTCTTCCAAAGGTTGTTTCTAACAAAAATATTAACCAGGAGATAGTTGTACCTTCTTTGTGTCCGAATCCAGTTTCAAAGAAGGAACGTTTGTTACACAATTTGGACGTAGTCCGTGCTCTAAAATTCTATTTAGAAGCTACAAAAGATTTCAGACAAACATCTTCTCTGTTTGTCGTCTATTGTGGTAAAAGGAGAGGTCAAAAAGCGACTTCTACCTCTCTTTCCTTTTGGCTTAAAAGCATCATCCGATTGGCTTACGAGACTGCCGGACGGCAGCCTCCTGAAAGAATCACAGCTCACTCCACTAGGGCTGTGGCTTCCACATGGGCCTTCAAGAACGAGGCTTCTGTTGATCAGATATGTAAGGCAGCGACTTGGTCTTCACTGCACACTTTTGCCAAATTTTAAAAATTTGATACTTTTGCTTCTTCTGAGGCTATTTTTGGGAGAAAGGTTTTGCAAGCCGTGGTGCCTTCCGTTTAGGTAACCTGATTTGCTCCCTCCCTTCATCTGTGTCCTAAAGCTTTGGTATTGGTTCCCACAAGTAAGGATGACGCCGTGGACCGGACACACCAATGTTGGAGAAAACAGAATTTATGCTTACCTGATAAATTACTTTCTCCAACGGTGTGTCCGGTCCACGGCCCGCCCTGGTTTTTTAATCAGGTCTGATGAATTATTTTCTCTAACTACAGTCACCACGGTACCATATGGTTTCTCCTATATTTTTCCTCCTGTCCGTCGGTCGAATGACTGGGGTGGGCGGAGCCTAGGAGGGACTATATGGCCAGCTTTGCTGGGACTCTCTGCCATTTCCTGTTGGGGAAGAGATATTCCCACAAGTAAGGATGACGCCGTGGACCGGACACACCGTTGGAGAAAGTAATTTATCAGGTAAGCATAAATTCTGTTTTTATGTACATTTTGGTAATAAACAAAGTTTGCAAAGTATTATTCTGATGGCCAGATGGCACCTCAGCAAGATTAAAGTGAGGTGTAGCTACGTTATGCAATATTTGCAGGCTAATCTAAGTTACTTCTGCACAGAAAAATAAAAAGTTACAGTTTAAAATTTAAAGAGACAGTAACATTTTTTGTGTGTTAACTTTTATTAAGAAATTCCAGCTGTTTGTTTGTGTAATTCATCCTTTGTGACTCAGGATGGACCAGGAAGCCCTACGACTACAAAAGTTACAGTTTAAAATTTAAAGAGACAGTAACATTTTTGTGTGGTGTTTTTTATTAACCCCTTAATGACCGGACCATTTTTAAATTTTCTTACCCTTAATGACAATGGCTATTTTTACATTTCTGCAGTGTTTGCGTTTAGCTGTAATTTTCCTCTTACTCGTTTACTGTACCCACACATATTATATACCGTTTTTCTCGTCATTAAATGGACTTTCTAATGATGATTATTTTCATCATATCTTATAATTTACTAAAAAAAATGATAAAATATGAGGAAAAAATGGAAAAAACACACTTTTTCTAACTTTGACTCCCAAAATCTGTTACACATCTACAATCACCAAAAAACACCCATGCTAAATAGTTTATAAATTTTGTCCTGAGTTTATAAATACCCAATGTTTACACGTTCTTTGCTTTTTTTTGCAATTTATGGGGCAATAAATACAAGTAGCACTTTACTATTTCCAAATTACTTTTTTTCAAAATTAGCGCTAGTTACTTTGGAACCCTGATATCTGTCAGGAATACCTGAATATCCCTTGACATGTATATATTTTGTTTTAGAAGACATCCCAAAGTATTGATCTAGGCCCATTTTGGTATATTTCATGCCACCATTTCACCGCCAAATGCGATAAAAAAAAAAAAAGTTCACTTTTTCACAAATTTTGTCACAAACTTTAGGTTTCCCACTGAAATTATTTACAAACAGCTTCTGCAATTATGGCACAAATGGTTGTAAATGCTTCTCTGGGATCCCCTTTTTCAGAAATAACAGACTTATATGGCTTTGTGGTTGCTTTGTGGTAATTAGAAGGCCGCTAAACGCCGCTGCGCACCACACGTGTTTTATGCCCAGGAGTGAAGGGGTTAATTAGGGAGCTTGTAGGGTTAATTTTAGCTTTAGTGTAGTGTAGTAGACAACCCCAAGTATTGATCTAGGCCCATTTTGGTATATTTTATGCCACCATTTCACCGCCAAATGCGAGCAAATAAAAAAAAAAACTTTACATTTTTCACAATTTTAGGTTTCTCACTGAAATTATTTACAAACAGCTTGTGCTATTATGGCAGAAATTGTTGTAAAAGCTTCTCTGGGATCCCCTTTGTTCAGAAATAGCAGACTTATATGGCTTTGGCGTTGCTTTTTGGTAATTAGAAGGCCGCTAAATGCTGCTGCGCACCACACGTGAATTATGCCCAGCAGTGAAGGGGTTAAATTAGGGAGCTTGCAGGGTTAATTTTAGAGATCAGCCTCCCACCTGACACATCCCACCCCCTGATCCCTCCCAAACAGCTCTCTTCCCTCCCCCACCCCACAATTGTTCCCACCATCTTAAGTACTGGCAGAAAGTCTGCCAGTACTA